>NC_050189.1:3816319-3861319 GCF_008315115.2 Sander lucioperca
TTTACATCACATGACATTTCTGTCCATTAACACATTGGAATTTAGTAATATTTGATTGTGTAGCCAGGGAGATGCCACTGTAAAACCACACCTACACAGTAACGAAGCAGATTAGTTTTTGAATTTTAAATGGCAACTTACTAGAACACCATGTTATACCTTGAATACACCCACCCTTTAAACAATCCATCCATTTTGTTTTTCAAATGTGGAAGAAATCATATACCGTACAAAATTCTAGACAAAAATAAAATGATATGCATAACAAAAAAAAAGTTAAACATTAAAGAAAGCAATAACAAGTGGCATTCACTGTCTGTCTGCACACAATGTTTTGATACCTTCAAATGGAATGGTGGCAAACATTGTTGCACTTCAGCGAGCGAATCTTGACTTTAAACTGTATACGCAGTCAATGGTAATTTCTAAATGTTAAAGTGATAAACTTTGTTTACATAGAACGTGTGAAAGCCCTCCTTGAGGCAGTGAAACAGTTTGCCAGTTATAGAGCTGAAGCTCTTAAATGACATAGAACAGCAAACTGTCTGAGTGAAAAGACTATTACAGGGTCTCTGAAAGAGCCAGTTTATTAGGAAATGTGAGGAGTCACCTGTTTTACAACATGGCGAGCCCCTTGTGAGCACCCCTCTGCCTTGATCAGCACACGCTGAACTCTTGCACTGCAGGCGACGAGATACCACTTACCACTTTAAGTCATCGGCTTTGAAATACGGCGCCACTTGTGTTATTGCTTTAATTTTGATCTCCTTCATTTCTCTGCAGGAAGAGACGACATGAAAACAGGGGCACTAGGATCCATTTCAAATTTTAATTAGTTGCCTTTTGTAAGTCTAACGGAGATACATTCAGACCAACATCCTTTCAAATTTTTAATTAACAGCTGCCTCTTGGTTTCACCACATCAAAAAGGTTGGGGGGGGGGGGGGTTTGTCTCTGTGTGTTGCGAGTGTAAATGTGTTTGAAGCTGTGTGTTTCTAAGAGCAAAGGTGCAGAGGTGTGCACATTTTTAATGCTCAGCATGGTGTGTGTCGGGTGTACGTCAGGAAAGTTTGGGAGGGACACTGGAAGGGGGCCATTTCAAACCCCTCTACATTTTAAGGGTGTTTTAATTTTTATTCCTTTTCTGCTTGGTTGCGGTTTGTCAGGACCACCACAGAGGAAAAGGAATATACATTGCAGGATAAAATCAATCCAAATGTAGCACCTCGCATTTATGCCAGTGCATATTTTCGGATGAGATGTATTAGCCAAGATCAGTCTATTTGTCCCTCCCTTATTAGCCACACAGGGAGTTTGCAAATATGCTTGACATTGCACTATTGCTATATAATATGAACATAGAAAACCTATCTTGTCACATACTGCATAAGCAATATTTCTGCTACTGACTCAATCGCTTAAGGGGAAAAAGTAAGTGCACCTTATTATCTCCATTGTTTTCACATAAAAACAACATTCATAAAGTTAACTTCATCTGGGAGGAGCATATCAATCAACACAAGTTTATACCTGTCATTACTGCAACGCAGACGCGGCTGAAAATAGTCAAGTTCACAGGCATCATTCTTACCTGCCAAAGGAGTGCGTAGGATATAGAAATGTGTTGCATTGTCAATACATGCTGACAGCTGCTCTGAAGAGAAGCGAGAAACCCATTCAGTAAGTGACGCCTCCCCGAGATGCAATAGACTCGAAGCCATGAAAAGAGAGAAAGAAAAACAGAATGGAACAGCAGTTGCATTATCTTGGTTAAAATCATGTGCTATGTCTGTAAGTTAATGAGATATAGTCTGTGTGAGAGAGTGTCTGAAAAAGGCCCGTTATCAGCTGTAGGAATAAATTGATGCATTTGGGGAAAATCACTGGAACCGTAGAGTAGGTGCCAATAACTGAAGGCCAGAGGGAGGAGAAGGGGAGGACATTGAAAGGAATTAAGGTTTAACCGGTTAAAAAAATCTAATTTAAAGACTTTCAGATATCAGATTGCTACTGAAAGCCAAGAATAAACAAACTGTTAACAAGCCAGTATCTATGCTAGCCTTACCTTGTCTATGATCTGTAAAGTCTGTCTGTACCAAATGTTTAAATCTTAAAAGACTGCAAAATAGAGCCCAATACTTACTTTAATGGATGTTCCTTTGAGTTCCAGCTATTACAACTTGATATTTAGATATAATAAACTTGTGTGTTTACCCGAGGGTGCCAGATAATTATAGTCCTCCCTATTTCTGACTCCTTCAGCACCAGCGGGAGATTGGCTTCATTAGGAAATACTGACCAAAAGAAGATGGCTGACCTTTCTGGAGATCCCTCCAAAAGTAATGTCTTTCTCTCCCTCTAAATTTATCCGAGATTGCTAATTAACCTTGTGCTTTAAAGCAGCTGGAAGAAATGTTAGGATACATTGAAATAGAAAATAACTGAGAATGCATGCAAATCTGTGACCAGCACATGATACTTTCAGCAGCAATTAAATCAACTGAGATATATCTTGTTTGTCCAGTTGGAGTTTGGGCACAAATATCTAATCATCAACCGTTTCCTATATCCTGGACAGGTTTTTTTGAAGTTGAGTGAGTATAGATACCCTACCCTGTTTCACTGAACACTTATAAGCTTATTGCAAATCCTTTGAGCCTGGTCTCCACTCGCTACGGCAGCATGGAGGCCCAATGGTTAGCTCTGTGGCCTCACAGCAAGAAAGTACCAGGTTCGAACCCTGGTCGTCCCGGGCCTTTCTGTGTGGAGTTTGCATGTTCTCCCCGTGTCTGCGTGGGTTTTCTCTGGGTGCTCCGGTTTCTCCCAATAATAAAAACATGTTCCCCTCCCTCTCTAACAAGCTGATGTATGGAGAGCGTCTGGCGTCGTAAAGCTGCCGTTCATCACCCAGGTGGGTGCTAGAGAGTGGTCCCCACCCCTGAAGCGCTTTGAGTGTCTATGATAACGCGTTATATAAATGTAATGAATTATTATTATTATAAAGTCGTGAATCTCTAAAAAGAAAGCAATTTTGTTGTATAATGTATAGCAACTACTATTACTTTAAATAACTCCTATGTTCTTTATGTGACATTCAAGTTTTTTTGTTTTTGCTAGTTCCAAACTAAGAGGCGCTTTGAAAATGCTTGTTCATTTGATTTCGTATAACTTTACAGCTAAGGAGAAAGTGAGTCATTTATGAGGTAGTGGGGGCAAATAAATAAAGAAGAAAACAACGAAAAACACACCACAAACCAGCATTGTAGCGTTGTTAGAAGGGAAGCCAACTCTTTGAAGGAGAGTCCAAATTGGCCTTAACTATAGGGGCTGGTCAATGTGCAAGGCTTGTTCAGTAACTTTCTTCTAACCTCAAAATCCTCCATCCCCCACATGCTGCTGTGTGCTCTCTCATTGACTGAAACACTGTTTTTTATTGAATTAATCTTTTATCACAAGCCTGTGGCTGCGTTTTCAGTCTGGGCCAAAAGTGGAGTTGTTTAGGTCCTCCCTTAAATCGGGGCAGCAAATAGATCTCAGCTTTGCCTGGCTGCTTATGGGCAGTGCCAGACATACATATAGGGCATATGGTGTATCTGTGCAGTCCAGAGGAATTAGCATCCTTTTGTACATAATTGTCTCCTTGATCCTGACCACTGAAGCAGTGGTTTCAGGTCCATGGTTATATATATGTTCAAAGGCTGTGATTTTTCTGAATTTCTCATCAAAGCTTGACAGATATTTAATATTAGGCACATCAGCCACTTGAGGCCACATCACTTCAATCATTTACAAAATTATCATTAGTCAGAATAAAGGAAACAGGAAACAACATTGTTTCTAACCTACATGCTAAAATATGCTAAAACATAATGTAATAGTATACATAGAAAATATACAGTCAGGGAACACGGTAAGTCAATAACTGTTATGGAGCAATATAAAGTGAGTTAACATTGGCTAACAAACTACTGGTCATACCGGACCAAGTAAAGTTTATACCTTGTGTGGTGTTCATATTTTTGTTACACAGCCAATGTTCCCGGGTCTGGTGGACCCACCAGATTATTAAGCCCGGTTCACACGGGACGATTTTAAAATTGTCGGCTGATTTTCCAATCCTGAGAGACCCCACACGGCAAAATCAACACATCACACACAAACCGATTTGACTCCCGAGCATTCCCAGGTCAGATGGGAAATCTCGCAAAATCCCTCGACATCAAACGTGACTTCAGAGTAAACAATCATGGCGGACGAAGAGGATGTGGCGATAGTTTGTAGTTTGTTTTTAACTGAAAAAAACCATTATCAAAAGGAAATGCGATAGTCAAAGAAGTGGAGACAACGTGAGCATGGACTATACTTGCTATACTTATCTCCGACGTCCACCGGACTTTCTGGTGCGCCATGCCGCCGGCTGTTTTGATTTTGTTTCCTGGTGCTTTCCTCGCCGCCTCGTCCCCTCGCTTTCTGATTGGCTACACGCCACAGTCCACAGGCTGCGTGCTCGTTTGTACGGGGGGGACACCACACAGGTGAAGGAGGAGAAATCGGGCCAAATAAATCCAACATGTTGGATATCCCCGATTTGAGATCGGAGCGGTCCCGACGTCCTTCCGAGCAGACGAGAGCAGTCTTAACACACCACACACGGCAGGAATATCTGATCAGATTATTTTACGATAATCAGAGCATCCTTAAGATTGTCGGAAGGAGTGAATCGGGGCTAAAATCGGCCTAATTATCCTGCCGTGTGAACCAGGCTTTAGGCTTTCCAATCAATACAGCACAATTTATGTAAAAATACTTAACAGATATTTACTTTAGCTCAATTACCAATGATATATACATCATTTATGGTTCATATTTGCCATTTACCCCTGTGAGATCACATTTGTGTGATCATTTTCGTTTTTTGTGAGAAAACAAGGAAATTCAATTATAAAAAAGGTAAAAAAAAATAGAAACAAGATTTTTGATCATTATTGGTGCTTATTTCTTAGAACTTAATCAGAACAGGTGAAAGTGCTTGAAATGTAACAATTTTGTAACTTTGTGTGGGAATAGCAGGTGCAGAAAGACAACATAGTTTCATAGCACCTACAATTAAATACACTCGGTCCAGTAGACCCGAACACCTCATATGTAATAGTTATGTGTAGGGGGGGTGTACCCAGGGGCGTAGCACAATATTCTGGGCCCTGTAGAAAGGCATTTTCTATGGGCCCCTCCCCGCATCCACAGCTATTCATTCTAGCATCTTTTTGGGCCCTCCTCACATGAGGGCCCTGGGTACTCAGCCCCCTTTTTCCCAGCAGTCCGACGCCCCTGGGTGTACCATGTGCAGTCATTGAAAATAAGTTATTTTTTATGTTCTTCACAGAAAATGAGCCAAGGCCAATGAGTTTGAGTTAGAATAAATAATAAATTGCATAATTTTTCTTTTAGCAAACATTGAAAACGGGTCCCACAGACCCAAACAATACACAAGGGTTAAGCAACAAAATCACTGAATGTATGAGCGAGGGTGCGTTTCATTGGCTAAGATTGTGTGTCAAAGAGTTGCCTATTTAATAATGGTTGACGCTACAATGGATGGTTTGGAGGGACGGTCAAAGGCATGGCCAGGTTAGGGTAAGAATATCAGGGTGATCCAATCAGAGACAGAGTATGGCAGGGCATGCCTTCGCCCATCCCTCTGGACCATCTATTCTAGCATCAACTTTTAAACATCCAACACACATGGAGCGACGTTCATTTGGAGTCTTGTTTCTGGGCACCCGACCATTGTAAGCTCTGTATTCAATTTGCTTTTTGCTCTGTTTTGGTCTCTATCACCTGCTGAGGAAAATATCTGTTTCTACGGTTGCTTAATGTTCACTATGTTCTTTAGCTAGCTGCTAACTTTGTCTGTTTTCTGTGTGGTTCTGGGCTGGTAGTGGTACGTTTATGATAATGGACCCACTAGTATGTCTCTGAATAAGATAACCTCTCTGTGACTCTGACAGACGTGTCTCCTAGTGCCCACAAACCACTTACTCTCGACTCCTATTTTATACTGCCTGTCTTCCCAATGTCTACAGGATAAACCTTTCAATTCCAGGCACTATCTGCATGACATTCATGCCATGTGAAGGCTGTGGTAGGAAGGGGCTCAGAAGCATGCTCGGGGTTGGGTTATGGCTCTGTACGCTCCGAGCAGTCACCCTTGTTAGCCTTTACCAGTTAGACAATGCCTTGATGAAACATGACAGGACAAGCTTTCATAGCCATGTTGGGGCTAGCGCTTTAAAATGCTAGAAACTGCACTGTTTTGTAGCGCTTGCCGGGAAAGAGAATTTTAAATGGCCACACATTAAGGCTTTGTTTGCCAGCGGTACAGTAGGAAGAGCAATAATAGGAAAAACGCCATCCAGATATGTGCTGCAAGCCCAAGAGTGAGTGACTTCAATAATGACAAATGCTTTATTTGAAGTGAAAATCCACCCAAAATAGAAGTCCATGTTATGCCAGTGATCTCGAAGAATATTCAATATGGTGAACATAAACAATCCCAGGAGGCTCGAGTCTGTGATGCCACCAAAAAACACAACCTGCAGCTGCTCTATTTATAAAAATCTGAATTTGTGGTCGTTCAGAAGGCCTTCTCAACAGAGTTCCCATTGTGTTGTTGTACTAACAGAAACAAACCAAAATGACCTCAGGTGATGTCACTGTATACTTCAGTGCAGTGTGTGTGTGTGTGTGTGTGTGTGTGTGTGTGTGTGTGGCCATGTTAGTAGCTGTGCAGCTGATTGATATCATAAGTGAACCATAGGCTGAAAGGTCCCCCAGCGCCAGATGAAAGGCAGGATTAACAGAAGAGGGGTTGAGCTGCCATGAGCACCGGGAGTGCATCAGGGGAGATCAGATGAGGAAATAATAGAGAAGGGTCCCTTGCCTTCAGAGAGGGGCATACAGACAAGCAGGGCTTATGAGATGCAGAAGAGTTGTAGGAGATTGAATGATCTGTTCCAGAGAGTTGGCAACTTTCCCGGAAAAGTTCCCAATCCTCTGAAGAGGTGGAAGAAAAGAAATCTGGATGGTAAAGAAAGATTGAAAAATTGGAGCAGCAGGGTCAACAAAACACAATTTACCCAGACATTTTCCTTCTGACAATCTGCCACTTATTCCACCTTTGATTATTAGCTGTGATTAACATTTTCACAGAATACAGAATTATTATGCTAAGGTTTTAGGGAGGGTGTCCTTACCCAACTGACATTGGTGTCTCTTTTTCTGCATATGTTCTTCAGAGCGGTGTTGTTGTTTTGTCTGGAGTCGCAAATAAACTGATCGTGATGCACAATGCGATTTAAATCAGCAAATAAAAGAGTCTATGATTGGTGCACGCAGCCCAGAGCTAAAAATCCCAATCATGCAGTACGATGAGGCGGAGATCGCTATTGATCCACTTAGGCACTCTGTTTCCCATTTGCCCGCCCACAACAGGGACACTGCCACCGAAGTGGGGCATTTTACGATTGATTGCTTCATCCGGGAAGGGCTCATCGAGATTCATCCCAAATGAAGCACTTTGTGTGTTGTGTGCCTTTTTTGTTCCATGGAAAGTCTCAAAACTCAAATAGCATTTTCTTCTCTGTGTCAGACATCAATAGTGTAGACTTCATAGAGTAAGGTCCTCTCATGTAATGTATGGTTTAGTTTTATTCTTTCATGAAAGAATGACCATGCAAGACACTTGTTCAGTTACAGATATTAAGGTTGTCACTTCCAGGCAGCGCTGCCTGGAAGACAATGTTGTGGGCTTAAAACACCAAACACCCAGCTGTGCTACGAAGCGTCTGCTCTCAGCGTTGTCGGCAAATTTTTGTTTTTGTTTTTACTTTATTGACAAATTGTCAAGTTTCCAATTGACTGAAGATATACGTTATTGTTACATGATGTTGTTAATAAATGTTTCAAATTTTACAATGTAGTGTGGTACATTGCGAACAAAGGTCAGATATTATATTGCATGAAAGTCTAGTCTAAAAATGGCATAGCAACCTGTGCTTTAAAAAAATAAATGTAAAAATCGAATCAAACCGTGACCTTAGAATCGAAAATTGAATCGAATCGAGGATTTGGAGAATCGTGACACCCCTAACGGATATACAACAAACACCCATCACGTGGACAACCAAGACAAAAAAGAAAACATGGATTCTGTAGCATGTAACACAACCAAGATGTTTTGCATATAATTTAGCACGACAGGATAAAAACACCTAAAGCGACATGATTTGTTTCCATAGTGATCTTGGAGAAAGGAACTTTTATTTTTTGTAACACTGTTCTTATTTTGCACTTAAAAAAGACTTATGTTGCCAGCCAAAAAATTCTTGGGAAGAGATATAAATCCCAAATTATTGCTCACATCCACGAAAGACCTCATTTATAGCTAATGTTTAGTTACTCAATTTTAATTTTTTGCCTCTTGGCTGAAACACATTGTCATCCAACATTTAAAAAGTGTAAATCCAACCTATAAGGATTAGAGACTCAGCTTGCTCAAACCACCTCAGAGGGTTAGGGTTAGCAGGAAGTATGTTATTGACAGCTTTAAGTGACAAGCTTCAATTTATTCATTTATTAATAGAGACTTTGTTACAGGCATAGTATTTGTTGCTGTTTCCCGGTCCACTAAGGTGAGATAAATGAAAAGCAAAAGAGAAGCGGCCTTTGCGTTTTAAAAGGCGACATTTTCACGAGTCATGCTTTATCTTTACCTAACTTTGGTGGTGTTTTACAGAACATTTCTCTGTATTTAATGTTCCCAGGTGAAAGGCAAAAACAATGGCAGACCCCACTACTCCACCACTAATTGGCTGCATGAAACATTCAAACAAAAGTTCAGACTCTATTTTCCAGAAAATAGGAAAGATTAACTAAGGCACCTTGTTATTCAAATTAGTCAGCACTGAGTCAGAAACCATGCCATTAATGATGTAACAAAAGAAATGCTTTGTTATGGCCCAGCTGCAGTCATAATGCAGACAAGTGCACCACACTGTTTTTCAATTATTGTACGGAAGTGAGAATGCCCTATAGCAGTTGTTTTTGTTATTCCATTTTGATGATGGTATGATGGTACAAGCCAGGAGAATGTGATAGTTTGCAAACTGGCAATGATTGTATGGGGAGCTGCTGGAAACTGCTCACACGGGAAATAGATGTGCAGAGAGATTGTGTGTTTGCCATATTGAGCTCCTGTGCATTCGTCTGATAGTTAGAGCAGTTGTTTTTCCATGTGAAACTTATCATCCAGTATATCTGCGCCTGCAGCCGCAATAAATTCTGAATAGGAGTGTGTTTACTCCATTGTGTTAGCTTCCTTACTGATATACGCTCGCATTAGAATGGTTTATCATAAACAAAGGGACGGAGGAAATGCGTAGATCTTTGCCACTGAATAATTTACACACTTTTATATTCACACCGATGTTCTCAATCAAATATGTCTCTCTGTGAATGTTCAAGTTGGTTTACATCAGAATAAAAGCAGTGATTGTTTACACTCCATGTTTTGAGGCTGAGTGTTTCTATCATTGATGTTCTTAGGACTTTGGCAAAACTCTAGTCAGAATCGCAGAATATCAGCTTGGCATATACAATATGACCCTGTTTTACCCTCACAGATATACCCCAGGTTCTAACCGTACTGCGTCAAGGTCTTTTAATAATACATACAATGTTGTATTTTGTAGCACATAACCAATTGTTGTCCATTATAGGGCCCATTCCCTTTCTCTACTGCTATTCCATGTGTGTCTGTTTTTCAGCTCCTTCCCCCAAGACCATATCTGGTGTCCTGACAGCCCTGTGCAGATTTCGGTGGAGGGGGGTGAGGCTGATGTTTGTACGATGGTGGGAGAGGACACTGCTTTGACAGATTGGTGTGCCACTGTGACGGTCTGAGAGCATCTTGGGGTCAAACGGCAGACATCTACTCTCTGACAGCATCAGGCATGTTAGCTCCGGGAAGCCTCTGATCCAAAGCCTGCGCGCTGGCATAACTAGGGAGGGATACACTGCATGGTTCAAGTAATAATTGTGCGGAGAAAGCTGATGCGTATAAGGAGAGTTGGTATGTTTTTACTGTCTATGGTGGAATACAGGTAGTATTTTTTATATATTTACGATGTAGATTCAACTCAGCCTACTTTAGAATACATCACTTCGTGTTCTTTTATGAGCTTTTTCAAAGCAACATGTGCACACTTCATCCTGGGTGCCTCACACAGTGATACAACAGCACAGCAAGAGGCTAATTCATAGATGGACGGTCCACACGCTGTTGATCACAGCAGAATTAGGTGACTGTGGGTAGTGGAGATATCAACACATTTATTTTCTATATCTGTCACAGATTTATTATATATATATTCGATACAAAATGTTCTTATATGATTCCAGAACTGATTTTGACTGAATGGACCTTGGATAGTTATGGAACATAATAAAGACAGAGGATTTACATATTTTCAATAGTCTATATTGTCCATACATGCGTCCAGTCCATGCCTGCAAATCCCTGCTCATAGATATCAACTGGGCAATTACTGTATTATATTGTAGTAAGTAATCTAAATTAGTGTCTGGCTGTGTGCAGGAGCCACAATCTATTTTCGTGACATATGGAGGATGATAAATATGACCTACTGTATCTTTAAGTAAATGAAAGTTAAAATTCCTAAAATAGAAAAAAAGAGTCAACTATAAGAAAGAAGACGTTACTTGACAGAAGTGCCAAAATTGTTCACAGTAATTTACAGAACAGTGTGACCATTACATATATTTTTTCCACCACTTAGTAGATAGCTTGGTCACAATTATTGAATAATCAAATGTATCATTAACAAACATGTTTATTTTACGCATTTTTGCTAACAAAATTTAGATTAAATTAAAACTTTCAATGTTGACCAAACAATATGGACTAATGAATCAATAATAATATAACACATGTTGATGATGGGGCACAGCCATACTGTAAATGTATTTCCAGAGTTGGAATACATTACTGTTAATACATTTGTTTTGTACAAGATGTACTGTAGAAGCATCATGTTAAACACATATATGACTAATCATTTTGAGTCACCACTCCTCCATACTGTGCTGTGTATATAGGCTAAATACACCCCAAATCAGTTTTCCTTACTTAATGAAATCTTTAACTTAGAGTGAGTTCTACAAGTATTGTAACATTCATCTCCCACACCAGTCAGAAAACACTGCCTTCCTCTATGCCTCAAGAAAGAATTCCAATTAAGTAACAATCTGTTTCCTTGTAATTAAATGTACCAGCTTGCTTAAATTAGGCTGAACCCCATTACAGAATTAGAACTTGAAATTGGGTCAAGAGCGTGTCAGTGTTTCTACTGAAGCAATTGTGGCAGTGGGGGGAATAATGGTTGTACTGTAGTGTAGGGATGCTTGGGAGGCGTCAAGATGCCCGGCTCACTGGTGGAGACGAGGCCCCTGGAGTCACTGGTGCTTCCTTCACAACACCCCGGTCAAGATTCTTCAGACAGCCACAGAGCAGCCACGTCAACAAACAAATGCTTGTTTTCTACTCATTAGTGCGCTCTGGCGAAAGAGGAAAAACCTACCCAAGAGTGGCTGGAAGGAATGGCATGTCAGCTCATGTTAGACTTTCTACTTCTTTATTTCTTTCCTTCTTGAGGGCTGGGGGTGTCAAACTGTGTGTGTGTGTGTGTGTGTGTGTGTGTGTGTGTGTGTGTGTGTGTGTGCTTTTTTACATTTATATTTGTGAGGAATTATTTGAGTTTTAGGCCTCTTTAAAAGGCTGTTTTAGGGTCATGATTGGGTTTCTGGTAAAAGTTAAAACATTTTTGAACATTTGTTTTGTCTGAAGGAATAGTTTGACTTTTTAGGGACTGCACTTTTTCATTGTCTTGCCGAGAGTTAGATGAGGGGTATCAATCTTCTCATCTAACTCTAAAAAAAGTGAATTAGCATATTTTGACAAATGTCAAACTATTGCTTTAAATTAAATTCATTAGGGTTTATAATTAATAAACAAATGAGCAAAACATTTCTAATAAATGGCTTCTACTGCTACTGTGCTAATTAGGTCAAGAGACCTCACCAATTAAACATGTTATGTTCTTGCTGGTTTTTTTTTTGTTCAAGTGGCCAGTTTGCATGAGACCAAGAAGAAAGCTGGTTGTGCAGTGTTTTTGTCATGTCTTGGGCTTGGAGCCGTTCTCATCAGTGTTTCATTAGGTTTCCATTTCCAATTAGGTGCTAGCCTCAGTGGACAAAAGTGAGGCAAACAAACAATAAATTAGGCAAAGGTGCAACTACTACATCTGCCAAGACATGCTCACTGCATCACATAGTTTGTGCCAACACAATTTTCTTCTCTGGACATTTCAGGTTTTATTTTTATTATCCCAAGACAACAGTGAGAAAAAAAACCCCATAGATAATCTGTATGCCACTCTAATTCAACCTGCAAAAATAGTACAGAGTACAACAGTGCCAACAGTAGCTGATAATTCAAACCCATATAAGGCTAATTATTAGTTTGTAAACATTTTGCAGCATTCCGTGGTTATAATGGGAAATTATTACCTGATTCCCTGCTTATCAATGCATCCAGCTGGTCCTCAGGCCTGTTGTCTCATCACAAGGCCCTAATTGCCTCCCACATGTGGTTAATGTAAGTTCATATGGTCACTAATGAGAACTGTCATAGAGTAGAGGCTTTTTTATCCAAACCTCAGAATTGTTGAACTAGGTTTAGCCTATGGGCATAATGCGCAAAAATATTTTATTGGAATTGGAAGGTTTCTTTTAACTTGGCTCAGATGTGTCAATACATATTGCAGTAGCTCATTTTTTTTTTTTTTTTTTTTTTTTTTAAGATATAAAACAACTTTTAGGTGTTTGAACGGCAGTTTGCTGCATTGTCTAATAACATGTTCAGTGTTTCATGGTAACAGATTAAGTTTTAATGGTCAATATGTTCATCATAAAAACAGCATGTGTGTGCATGAGTTTGGAGTGCAACTTAATGTGTGTGATGGACACCTTAACTGCAAGAGAGCAATCATTTGGTTCCATTAAACTTGTTGAATATCCAAATGGCAACAGCTGTAGACTGAAACTAAAAGAGAAAGTGTGTCATGAAAGTAACATTCAGCGAAATGGTTTAGTGGATAAAGTTGCATGGCTGAACAAAATGCACCACTTAGTTTCAAAATGGTTAGAATATTTCAAAAAATAACTCAGTCAGCTGTCACCAATATCCTAGTTCCTTTGACTCTGGCAGGATGGACTCTTCCATCTGCACTTCTGTATCCTATTCCAGAAACTGCTACGATAGAGTCCACCATGATACCAGTACAGCTGAGCCAGGGCTCAAAGCCTATTGGTTCACTTAAGGCTTACATTCTTAAAAACTGGTCATGAATATACATATAGTTTACTTTTTTTCAGTCGCAGATAAATGCATATTTTGTTTTTAAAAATAGAGGTCTGTGGCACAGAGGTAAGTATACCATATAGACAATTCCTATTAGTAGGATAATTGTTGGTTTTGGTCTTGTGATAGAAGTTGGCATTTCACCATAAGAAAAATACCAAATGTTTAAAATTATTAATGCAAAAAAACTGAAATCAAAAAGATATTTATTTCTACAAAGCCACATAGTACTGCTTTCGGTTGTAGTCATACTAGTGATTAATTCCTTGCACGCTTTATTGTTTGCCATCTCTCTCCTGTCAGCATTTGCTTTTCGTTGTGTTTGTCATGTGAAGTATTATCGGTGTAGGTAAATAGGTGAGAGTCAGTGTGAGTTCGTGCATCCGTTCCGTTGAGTTTGTTCATGTACCCAGTGAGAGCATCAACAACATCTTAAGTCAGGGAAGGTAAATTTAGACATGGGTAACAAATGAACGTCAATGACAAAAATACCTTGTTGCTGCACTTTCAAAGGACATGACACAAATTGAGAGATGTGAAAAAGAAATGAAAGAAATGAGGGTGCTGTCATTGAGTTGTCACTGTTATGGTTAATGGTTAGTTGTCCAATTTCAGTTTCTTTGTTACATTAACATCTCTGAGTAAAATGTGTTTTCTCCAATAGATATGGGATGGATATATTGGGGTGGTGACACTGCATTAGAGAGAGATACAGAAACATGTCTAGGGTATTATCAGGTGGGCACACCAGAAAGCTTTGCAATGGCAGCCCAAAATTTCACTTCTCTCAGACATCTGGACAAACGCACCTCTCACTTGAATGAGATTAGTCTTTACTTTTGATTGTTAAAATAAAAACAAATGTTGGCAGTTCTGGAAATGTTCACATTTCTCCTCAGCTATCTGCCAGAATCATTTTCTGAATAAACAGAGGTGTAAAAGAGGCCATGCAGTGTCAGAATCATACTTTGTTTTATATCTGTAACACCCGGTTTTAACAGATGTTGATGAGGTGCAGCAGTTGCGAGAGGCAGTGAGTCATGTCACCATCAAAACATTCATCATTGTTTGCTGATTGGTCCAACACTCCTAAAGCTCATTCATCTTTTTGTTGAATATTTTTCACACTTGAATCTTGTAGAAAAAAGCTGAGTCACATCACTTACAGAATATCAATATGTAACACAGAGAAGGCCCGTGCATACATTCACTCAACATAGTAATGACATAAGCTACAAAAATGAACACCTTGATGTGGCATATTTCATTTTCATTTAAGGATGATAGTTTTCAAAGCACAGAGAGGCTTATTTTCTGAAGACTTAAAGGAGAGAATATAGCAGTCATGTAAGTCCTTTATTGTGGGATACATGTCAAAAGTAGTTGAAATGGTAAACAGTGAAGCACTTGAGTTTTCTTATTACCACAGTTGTCTCGCCTTTTCAAGTGACATTGGGCGTTTGGCTGTAAACAAGACATATTGAACTGAGTTCATTAAGGAAAATTCCAACATCAAACTTATTACCTTTTTTAACAGTTGTGGTTGTAGGAGGTGAGAACTTTTTAACCTCAGCTGTGGGTAATGAGTGCACTGAGGTTTACGCAAGCAGTAAGGTGAGAGACTTGTTTTCTTCAATCAAAACGTGTCATAAGGCTACAGTGTATCAGATTCGATGTGATAGTTTACCATTGTGTTTCAATGCAGTCAAGTCAGGTTTGACTGTGACAGACCCGCCAGTGCTAGCTAGAACAAATGGTTGCAAACAAGTCTGGCAGCAGCAGTGGAAAAAGCTTTGTCAGCTTTAGACTTGGTGGCATGGCACTATTGGATGGCAATGTCGGTCAGTCGGTCCACCACTTTGGTCCTGACTGAATAATCTAAACAACAATTGAAGGGGTTGCCACAAAATTCTGTTCAGAAATTCATGGTCCCCAGATGATGAATCCTTCTGACTTTGATGATCCCGAGTTTTCCTGTAGCGCCAACAGCCGGTCAAAGTTTTTACCTATACTGCGAAATATCTCAACATCTACGTTTACTTTATAGATTGGCACAACAAATTGTACAGCCATTCAGGGTATCCAGATGATGTATCCACCATGAGGTTCAAATGTGTGGTTTTGAGTGAAATATCTCTACTACAAATGAATGGATTTTGATAGACACATTTGTGATCCCCTAAGTATGAATTGTAATACCTTTGATGATCCTCTGACTTTTCATTTAGCACCACCATCAGGGCAAATTATCAATTTGTTAAACACTTATGACATCCCCATTAGCCTCAGCTGACCTTTTTTATAAGCAATAATTGGCAAATGTTAGCATAATATGCTAAACTGGGATGGTGAGCATTGTACAGTAAACACACCTGCTTAACATCAGCATGTTAGCATTGGCATTGTTAGCATTTAAAATCACAGCCTCACTAACATGACTGTAGACTCAAGTCTTGTTTGATTAAAGGTTGAATGACAAAATGTTTGAAGGCAGAGGGGGCGTAACCACCTACTAAGGATGTGTTTGTTTTGGATAAAATATTGGGCCCAACTGTATGAAATACTTCCTTAAGAAAGGGAAGTTAAATTATGTCTCATGAGGCAGTAGTGGATTTGAAATTTTATCAGCCAAAGAAAAAACCATAAATGGATTTGTGAAAATAGGCAAGTACAAATTAGACGAGTACAGATAGACATACAGTAAATGGAATACAATTTGCTGTTATGCAAAATCGAACAATAACAAATGTAATTTGAAGTTAATCTCCTTTTAAAAAGGTCAGTTAGAGAGGGCAGAGCTATGGCCGTGACCATGTCAGTTTTGTTAATGTTTAGACAGCACGAGTAGAATTGTAGTTGGTGCAGTTCCGCTTGTCATGCTTCACATTTAGAAGAGGGTGAGCATGTCCTGGAGAAATAAAGAGATATGTCAGTAACAAGGTCACTGAGCAAGGACTCTGCAATGACTACGCATTTGTACAGCAACATCTTCTCTTTTCATTTAGACACTTGTTTGTCTTCTTTATCTGCTTTTCTCTTTTGCTCTTTTTCTTTCGTTCTTGTGTACTGATCTTCTTGTAGCTCATGGTTTTCCAATTTGCAGCAGCGTGTTTGATATTCCTTGAGGAGTTTTATTCCAAAAGAATCACCCGAACTCTTTTTTTTGTAAAACACTGGATTCAAAGTTTCCATTTCTTCCAAAAGCTTCCCTTGTAACCGTTGACCAGAAGAGATCACAGCCCTGCTGCCCTTTCAGCTGTGCCTTAAGAGACATGTTTCAACTACAAGTCTCTAATCACAGTTCATGCCCTTTCACATGACATCAGTTTTGAACGGCGCCAAAGGTTTGGCCTATGGGCCGCTGAATTTTTTGTATGTGCTGACCTTTTGTCTGCATTGACTATATGATTGCTAAACATATCAAGCAATGTCTCCCTTTTTTTACTTAAAATCTGTTCCTCCTTATAATTTTACTAACTTTAATGTCCTCCTGCTTTGTCGTCATCTCAAAAAAACAAACTTACACCATCTACTATGAATTGCTGGAATCTGGGAATGCATTGCCAAAAGTAATTTAGATGGGGCAACATGAGCACTTAGACAAGCATACATGTTGTAAATGAGGACAAAGTACGATCAACTGTCCATTATAAACTGCGCATGTTTCTTGCCCCATCTGACATTGTTTAGCTTTATCAAGTGTTCCCAGATGAGAACGTTATTATCATATCTGATAATGGATGGCCAAAACTCCAAAAATATGATCCGAGTTATAAGTGAAAGTCCTCACAAGAATAACAATAACATTCAACAAAATGTCTTAATGAACTTGAATGGTTGCATGGTCCTGACAAGGGCCGAGTCATGTGTAGTCGTGTGAATTGTGATTCTTGTTTCAGGAACAATTAAAAGTAGTTTGACTTTAGTACTGCAAAACCTCTTAAAGATGAGGTTAACGTGGATGGAAAGGTCAACAAAGTGTGTGACTTGGACACGGGAGGCCTTAGTTTGATTCAAGACAGTCAGAGCAGACAGTCGACAACTCGTATGTCGAGCAGAAATACAAGTCGTTTTTATATCGGTCATACATATGTAATGGTTTTGGCAAACAAGGTGATCTGACAATCCATCATATGAGGAAACACTTAACGTAATTTTTGGGCAAAAAACCTGTATGCCCAAAACCGTAGCTTTTCAGGAAATTAAAAGACGCTAATTTGAAAACATGTTATTGAGCTATTTTTCTCAGACAAAATCACCTCGTTGTTTAAATATGTGCAAACCCCCAAAATAGCATTGATTTATGAAAAATAAAATAAAGTGACAGAATATGGAAATACAAGGTTTTTGCCTGCCAGCGACGTTATACTGTGTGTGTGTAATTTTGGGAGGCATTGACAACCTTTTATTGGCGTTTCATTTGGACGACTTTGGAGGACTTATTCAGTGACAAACTCAGTTTGATCACATGATAGTCTCATATTAAACCACTGCTCCAGTGCAGTCTAGTGCTTGGGTCCACTTCAACTTGATGAGATAAATCACGTATGCAGACCTCGGTCCCCATAATTACCCAGCCAGGCCCAGTTGCTGTCTTAATGAAATATGAGTGTATCACACACAAATGCAGACATTATGAGTGTGTACAGTATGGTTTGCAGCTGCAATGTGGTGTGTCTGCATGAGCATGTTAAGATTGAAATTTATTTACCCCATGTTGATAGGGAGGCCTGCTGCTGTTTGCCTGCTACCAACACAAAATTAAAGCATGCAATAGTGCGTGAGAAATGGAAACGCCCCCACACCCACTTTCACAACAAACACACACGCACTTGTACACTGTAAGAATTAAAATGAGACATGGTGCCTCTATTTCATATACTCTTGTATATTTTACACCTTGCTTACGAGGTGATTTAAACTGATTAAAATTAATGACCTAGTAGAGGACAACTCTGCAAGGGCTATTAACACATTCAGCACCTGGGCCCATTTTCATGTGCATTGTGCAAATGTCCGCCTAAATAATAAATATAGTTATTTAAGAATAATTCAAATTACTTTCGATGTATAAAATTAGAATAATACATTTGTTGCAATTGCAACATGTTTGCCATTCCATTGTCAAAGACCTTTGTCCAAAGGTGAGTTCACAGGTCAGTGCATCAAAAGAAGTATCGCTATTTCATTTATTATGCATATGTTTTTTGATATTTGAAGTGCATTAAATATTACTTTTTGATACATATAATTACAATAGGGCCGGACCATTCTAGATGCATTAGAAAAACAGTAACCTTTTACAATGGCTTTTTCCTGCTGCACTTATGTACTATATGCAATCACTTATGAAATAGGACTTTTGACAATATAAATGTATTATATGTAAATATTTTTTATAAAATGTTTGATATGATATGAATTTCGCTTCATGTATGTGTATGTGACAATAAAGTACCTTTCCTTTTTACTTTATATATAAAATTAGTATAATATTGATTGCAAGGCATATAGGAATATTTCCATTGTCTTGCTTCAGGCTTTAGCTACGCCTTAGAATTGCAGTCCTTTGTCATACTCCCAAGTACACTAGGTCATAAGGCTGGATTATTTTGCCTTACTGGGTGCGTGAAACCACACAGGAACACTTAAGAGTTGCTTTCGCCTTGTGCACTGACCTACAGAAAGGATAAATACAAAGTGTGCATGCTCACTGAGGCAACACAAAGCATGAATACAGTACAATAAGAAAAGCTACTGTATGTTCTGTAAGCCATCACTCTGCGTTAAGTGAAGTGTGAAACAAGTGTTAATGCACTTTCCATTTTAGTAGTTTTGAGTACTTAGTTTTTTATTACACAATTGTGTACTAAATGTGTGTCAAAATTAAATATTACCTTTTGACTGTATAAAGCTCTAGATGTATAGAATTAGAATAATGCATGGATTATAATGCATACTTAGATGTCCTAATAATACAGCCCTATGCAGAGTAGCGTCACAAAACTATGAATTATGGGAAATTCTAATGTCAACTACAGTTTTTACAGTAATTTCCAAACACTTATATACAAGTTAATACATCACAATTAAGCCAGTGTTACAAAAAGTACTCATTCATTCAAAGACAAATTAAAAAAACTCATGGCAATGGTGTATGTCCCTTGGTATATATCATTAAATGCATTTTGTTATCACTTTATTTCTCCCTTTCTGTTGGTCTGTTAGAGGGACAGCTGAGCAGAGAGCCTGTGATAACTGCCATTAGCATGCCACTAGTCGGGTATTATTATGCAGTTTCCCTGGGATGGCATTTTGCACCATGTTATTACCGCTGTCCAGATGTCACTGGAAGGGTCGGCCGGCTTGCGTGTGTTTCGGTGTGTGTGTGTTTCTGGTTTTAATGCCTTACTATCTCTTTCAGACCTTCTCACTCTTTCTCTCTCAGTCCACCTCTACCATCCTAGCCTAGCATTTATCTTACTTATTCACTAAGGCAAAAACTATTCTTTGAGATTTCCTATCATTTTAGATAATTTCAGGTTCAATTTGGTTCATCTCTGCTTCCTATTGTACTTGTATAAATGCTGGTTCTTGGTCACTTCCCTACTTTTATTGTGCCTCACAAACGTGCTCATGTTTGCGTGTATTGAAAATTGATTGTTTTTATAAAGTCTGTATCCAAGTAATGCATATAGTTATTTTCTGTGTAGACACATCTAGTCCGCCTGCTCATGTGTCTTTATAATCATCATTATATGCAGCTGAGATGTTGGTCTATTAGCAGGTAGTGTATTGTTTGTTCTTGGTTGGGCTAATCTGTTCACTAATTGCCTGGACAGACAGGGAGAGGTCCAAGCTCCATTTGGCCAGTTCATTTCACACAGGCCTGTTTCCACGTCATTTAGCAGGTGAAGCACATTACACATCTGTTGAAATGAGCTGAGAGTGTGAGATGAGACAATGTCCACGCCAGTTGTAGCATTATCACGTTGTCTTGAATATGCAAATTCGGGAGTTTGTTCGGTAGGTTGTAGCTTCACAACTGTCTATATGCCCTATACCATTACATGGGAGAAAGATTACTCAGAGGGGCACTGCACCAATTCACAAAGCATCTGGGTGAGCTCTGTCAAATGTGATAAAATTACTAACAGGAATAACAAAAAAAAAAAAAAAAAAGAGAGGTTGTTTTCCATACTGCGTGTGGACATAGACAAACATAGCTGTTAACCTGGGAGGGACTAATGTTGATATTTGTTTGGCTTTAAGGATACACACAGTGCGTTTTGGTAAAAAAAACACTGAAACTTTGGTCACAAGGTTATTCCACAAGGGCACTTTTGGTTTTAGCTTTGTGCAAACGGCATAATGTTTACTGTTTGTAAGATAATCTCTTTAGCATTTTAATGTGATGCTTATGTCTGGTAAGTGTTATGAGTTAATAAATTAATATTTATTATTATTGTCATGCATTAAAAAAAATATGCCCAGCCCAAACAGGCTTACAAGACACCATTATTTACAGCAAGGGACCAGATACCAGAATAATAACATAAATTACATATATTCAAAATAAATAAACCTTCTTGCCATTTTTTCCCATGCTTTAATGAAGTTACTTGTTTCATGCAATGCAGATTCACAAGTAAAAGTTACAATGGTTCAGATTTAGCCTTTGCAATTTTGAGGTCTCTCTTTCAGAATTAAGGCTCAGGCTTTTGTGGTTTGTTTTTGTCTGCAATGTGTTTTTGTGTCACCTTGCATAAGATGCTCATGTAAAGGGGTCTGAATGGAGTATGTCGGTATGAGCAATAGCCCTGTTCTCAGACATAGCCCTAGGGCATTTAAGTATTTCTCTATCTCTCTCGCTGTGTGTGTCTGACTGATGGGCAGGATGTTGGCAAAGCATTCAGCTGCAGAGTATGTATTCACCCTGAAACTTTTATTCGGCCAAGTCCCTGCCGATGGCTGAGGATACCCACTAAACACAATACACCTCACACTCCCCTGGCACCCAATGCAACGTATTTACTTACTGTTCAAGGACTCATATTGGAAACAAAATGAGGTAGGAATAGGGCAATGCTGAGGTGTGGGTTTACCAGTGCACCACTGATGGCGTGATTTTTTTTTTATAAATGGCACAATGAGATGCCAACTAATCTCACTACCTGATACACGCAGAGTACAAAAGCTTGTCTCAACTTCAGTTGCCATCCAGGTCAACTGCCTCCATCTCTTACATTCTCAAGTGTTGTAGAGGGCAGAGGCAGCCCAAACAATGAGAGATACACAACCTCGCCTAATTTAATCTTACAGCAGATGGCAAAATGTAACCTATGGCCTTGACAGATTGCTGTTTTGGTAAAGCCTTCCAGCACTATCCGGAAAAGTAAGAGAAGCAGACGGATGAGGTTGAGAGGAAGTGAAATGACGGAAGCAGAATTCAAAGATAGGAGAGACAAATATCTGAAGCTGAAAAGTTGAGTTGAATAAAACCAAAAGATAGACATAAAGACAGTTGGAGTTTAAAAAGTGAAGCCCGTGTTAAACCTGACAGATTCACAGAAGATCAACAATCTGAACTTCTCTGGGTCAAACAGGAACTCTGATTGAAAACTCAGGAGAGAGATGTCAGGAACCATGAAAGGCCAATTAAGAGCAAAATCAGAATGGAGATGAGCAGCGCGAAGCGAGATGAGACGAAGAGCAGGAAAACAACTCAAAGCGGGATGATAATTATGTGCATGATCCTCTGATCACTTGTCATCTGTGATGCAGGTAATAGAACACAGGAATGAGTTTTAATTAGGCATGGCATTCGGAAGGCTAACCTTCTTCAACCTGCATCAGTGCTTTGTTGGGATAACCTGTTTTAATTTCCCTGCAGAGTAGAAAAAGGATAAAATAAACAAGAACAGGATTAAAGACGTGCATTACCAGTGACACATTGTGATGACTACACTATCTTTTTTGTCATTTTGGCCCTGAATAGACCTCAAATTAGAATAGATTGTAAAGTCAGATTTTGAAATGTGAACTGTAAAATACCTAGAAACATCTCATTTCAGAAATGTGAATTTTTTTAATTGGTTTCTTTGACATTATGTCCCTATAAAGTTGATATGGCTAATGTGTTAGCAAACAGTTGGCTATTTACTAGGGCTGTCAAACGATAATTTTTTTTTTATTGCGATTAATCGCTGAAGTTCTATAGTTAATTGCGATTAATTGCATATTTTATCACATGATTAAAATTCTATTATTTTGCATTTCAGAACAGTTTAAGTACATATTAACAATCAAAAGCAATTTTTACCAGTGTATCTTGATTGGGAATCAAATGAATGCAAAGAAAGTTACTTTATGAACTTGATTTTAAGATTTGTAATTATTTATTTACTGTAAACAACAGAAAAATGTGTGAATCTGTCATTATTGCACAATTCCTCCAAGTACGTAAATAAAAAACTAAAAATCCCTATCCTTACTAGAGTCAATATAGTGTTTAATAACTCCTAAATAATGTTGATTACTCACTGACGTCCAGTGATCACCGGTTAATGAGCAGCTCATTTCTGCACAAGTCCGTGTTAATACAGCCCATCTCCACTCTTACCCGGCGACAGAGAAACAGGCTGGATAGTCAGGTACACTGTTGTTTCCACAACAACAAAAACACAGCAGTCTCTGAACTCGCATTGGGAGTTTCGTTGAAGTTGGATGTAGTCCAGTTTTTGTCTAATGAGCGGACACTTGCAAGCAGGATTGATGGAACCTAGCTAGGTTATACTCCAGCCCCCGTTCGCGTTTCACCACTGACGATGTCCCCCCGTGATCGCCCGCTACGGCCGCTGCCCGCTACGGCCGCTGCAGCTGCTCGCTCTGGCTGCCGCAGCTGCTGCTGCTCGCTCCTGCCACCGCTGCTGCCCGCTCCGGCCACCGGTGCTGCCCGCTCCGGCCACTGCTGCTGCCTGCTCCGGCCACCGCCGCTGCCCGCTGGTCAAACTAACCTGTACGGCGGGTCGCAGCAACCTCTTATTTCCGAACATTCATCTCTCCCCCACCCCACGAGGGCCGGTGGTCTAGCATCACGTTAACTGTACTACTATGCTTAGCTCCGTAGGTGGTAGCTCAAGCTTGACGTGTTTCGGTGATATTTTAATTCGGCTTTACACAATGTGCATATGGCTTTCGACTTCTGTACGAGCCGTCCGGGAGTTTTGGAAAATAAAAAGCGCCATTCAGGATTTCATTGCTGCTGTGTTTCTCCAGCTTGCCTGCAGCAGCAGGATGTGTTACGAGGAAGTGGCAGCTTGATGATAAGTAACGGTGCTGGAAAGGGTCAAAATAGTACCCTGTTAGGCACGACGCAAAGCCGAGTGAAGTGTAAAATAAATTAATAAATGCCGGCATGCGATTAAAAAAAATTAATCGCATCGCGTTGGCCCTTAATCGCATCGCGATTAATGTGTTAACGCTGACAGCCCTACTATTTACATATTCATGTGGGGTAACATTAGCATTCACCTAACAAATGTCAGATATTCCTTCAACTTCTTACTCGGTTTTGGTCTCCACCAACTAAAAGAGTAAGTTGTATGCCGTAAAAACCAAAACAATGAGTGTACAATATTTTTTAGCTATGGGAAAATGGGGAGTCGGACGGTAATTATCTGTGAAATCATCACTACGAGTGACCCCTTTAACATTACAATTGGTTGTTCGACTCAATATTAATATAAAAATGTTGATTAGCGCAGCTTTAATGCGATTTTGAATACTAGTAAATATTGCTGATATAGATGTCGAGATATCAAGTATTGCCATATTGTTCTTCCCTCACTTAGGCTACCCAAACCAGACAGATAAATTACACAAAATATGTTCATTTAAAAACAACAATGACACAATACAAGAACATGCACAGACACAGTGTAGTATGACAGTCAACTGTTGCATTTATTCATCTGGCTTTGTATTCAGCACCCAAGACCTTTTTTTCCTCTGCCAACAGTCCTATAAAATGCCAACCTGAGGGGAGGACCTACAAGCAGCTGCATCATGTTACGATCTACAGCTATAAGCACTGTGCTTTAGGTCCCTTCCATCTATAGACTTAATTAATGTGAGGACTTCTCCTAAACAGCCAATCCAGAAGACAGATGCACTGTATGTGTAGTAATCTAAATACATGCAAATGAAGCTGCCCATAGCGCACAGGACTGCTGGTGCTAATGAAGTGGTAGGTTGCTGTTGGAGGACATCAGTACCCCTGGCTCCGTTCTGTGTATTGAGAAGGGCTTTAATCTGCTTCTCCAGGGTACCCACCAGAGTGCGTTTAGCAGGTCGGCCCTTAACACCTGCCTCCACAACTGCACGTTTTGTTGTGTTTATTGATTTGTGTTATCTCAAAATGATGGTATTGAACAACCCTTGAGGGCTTTCCGAAGACCCAGGCAGACAGAGAGGTAGGAAAACTATTCTGAATGATAACAAACTGGTCATTTCTGTAACACATGCTTGGTGCTAATTGAGTTCCAAATTGCTGTAAGCGAGTTTGAAAAGGTTAAATTGGCTTTGCCAAACGATTTACACAGCCAGAGTTACATTCAAGATTGTGTTGTTTTTTTCTCAAACAGCTTTGTCTTGCGACTATGGCTTACATCGATGTGAATTTTATTAACTAAACAATATCAATATACAGTATGAGCCTGCTCACCATTTAAGGCTCATACGTTTTTACATCTCCACCGCAAAGTTGTATTTTGTAATGACCACGTCTTTCCATTTGACTTTGATAACTTAATTGCAATGAGTTGATACATGTTAAGGAGACATAGAGGAATGAAACAAAGCTATTAATATACTCCAATGCAAGCTTCTCTCCCAATTAAGGAGCTGTAGATGAAAACGTTTTTATTTCTAATAGCAGGGCACTTTGAGGTTCAGCCTGTGATGAATAATGTTTTTATTTTCCTTTTTTTCCCCTTCCAATTGCCATCGTTATTTAGATTTTAATTGGTTTTTAAATAGATCAAATGGAATGCAAAAGATATCAGTTTTTCTGTGGCTATGGATATTGTCATCTACAAAAGCTTAGGACATTTAAACACTTTCAGTATTGAATCTGCAGAAGAATGTATTCAGGGGAGAGCACACCCTTGCCTAGAGCCACAAAGTGCAGGCCATTTTTATTCCCCAGCAATGTCTGACTGATCCTTGATCAAGGCATTTGACTCCTACCAGATCAAGAACTGTTGCCTGTACCTTAAAGCTAAGGTAACCAAAAAAGTGTGGTTTTGATAATAAATAATTCATTGCTAAGGGTTGAAACATATTTGGAGCTCGGGGCATCTCTAATCTATTCTGTCTGGTAACAATACGCAAGGCCCAGTGCAAACACAACAACACATTGTTATCTCAAAAGCTGTCAAGTATTTTTTTTGCAGAATACAGACATATTAATTCAAAACAAGAAAAGTTAGAAATACTGCAAACACAACTCTGACCTTACCAAGACATTTCCAGCATCTGATTCGGGAAATTGCTTTTTCATTCAGAGAATATTGATTGCCAGTCATGAGCAGGTGCAGGGGGCTGATCATGTGTTTATACACCAAATCATTCAAAGAATGGTTATGAGTGATTGCTGTACTCCTGATCAATATGGCAGCCACACATTCCATTAGGCTAGCGATTAGCTATACTGATGCTAAAGTAATGTATTATTTTTTTAGGGCGATTTAGCAGACTCGACAACATAAATCATTTTTGGGGTTTCAATTTCCATCTTGTGCAGTGATTTTATCAATTACAAAATATCTCTTGCACAGCTTTCAACAAATGCATAAAAATATATATATTTCAAAGAATCTTTTCTTCAGCTCAAGGAAGTTTTAAAAAAAATTGTTTTCATGAGCTGGACTGTATGAAACCTATGACTGAGGCCCAAAGACGTGAGCCGGTCAGGGAACAGGGATGTTAGGCTGAAAGAGGTGCAGCAGGGGTGAAAGTGAGATGGCTAAAGAGAAATGGCAAGGCACAGTGAGGTGTCCTCCATGTTTCATGAGGCCCTCCACTGTTTCAAGTTCAGCCTCAAGGCTTGACCTGCACACACTGACAGCGGGCTCAAAAAGATCTGTGCTAAAAGTTTCAGTAGGAGCTGCGTAAGATTTGACACGCTTGGCTTTTGTAGATAACTCTCTCTCACCATTGTCAATCATCCAGACCAGGTGTGAGCTTGCAGAATTCACCAGCCAGCCTGAACCTTTCATCTTTCTTTTCTTTTTATATTATCAGGGATAAGAAATGACTGCAGCTGGCCGAGGAATGTCATATTTTGCAAATTAAGAACGGAACTGAGAAAAACTAATAACAGCATAGAGACAGGTGAGAGGCTGCTGGTTCAAATAATCAAGTCAGGTCAGTCAGGTGTGGTAAAGTGAAGGATAAAACATCCCCTTAACAGCCCCATTTCCTACTTTCTTTAATTCTTTAGATTTTCTATTCCAAGTGGAAATCAACTATTGCTAACTAACAACATGCTAACCAAAAAAAAACAGTTGGATAGGTGCTGGATATGTGTTGTTTTGTTTTGAACATTGCCATACAAGGAGTACCCCCACACTGGGATCACAGCTTTAGTGAGGTTTCGACCAACTATGGGTCATCCTATAATTTTTGGAAACTTTTTTTGGAAGTGATCATTGCAAAATAAAGCATTGCAGCATGACAGAAATCCTAGTAGAGGAATACTGAATTATGTATTTATTTACATTTTGTTGATTTAAGATTTTCTGGCTGAATCTATCTATCCATCCATCTTCGTCCGCTTATCCGGTATCGGGTCGCGGGGGTAGCAGCTCCAGCAGGGGACCCCAAACTTCCCTTTCCCGAGCCACATTAACCAGCTCCGACTGGGGGATCCCGAGGCATTCCCAGGCCAGGTTGGAGATATAATCCCTCCACCTAGTCCTGGGTCTTCCCCGAGGCCTCCTCCCAGCTAGACGTGCCTGGAACACCTCCCTAGGGAGGCGCCAGGGGGCATCCTTACCAGATGCCCGAACCACCTCAACTGGCTCCTTTCGACGTGAAGGAGCAGCGGCTCTACTCCGAGCTCCTCACGGATGACTGAGCTTCTCACCCTAACTCTAAGGGAGACGCCAGCCACCCTCCTGAGGAAACCCATTTCGGCCGCTTGTACCCTGGATCTTGTTCTTTCGGTCATGACCCAGCCTTCATGACCATAGGTGAGGGTAGGAACGAAAACTGACTAGATTGAGAGCTTTGCCTTTTGGCTCAGCGGTGCGATAAATTGAATGTAATATCACACCCGATGCGCCGATTCTCTGACCAATCTCCCGCTCCATTGTCCCCTCACTCGCGAACAAGACCCCAAGGTACTTGAACTCCTTCACTTGGGGTAAGGACTCATTCCCTACCTGGAGAAGGCACTCCATCGGTTTCCTGCTGAGAACCATGGCCTCCGATTTAGAGGTGCTGATCCTCATCCCAGCCGCTTCACACTCGGCTGCGAACCGATCCAGTGAGTGTTGGAGGTCACAGGCCGACGATGCCATCAGGACCACATCATCCGCAAAAAGCAGCGATGAGATCCCCAGCTCACCAAACTGCAACCCCTCTCCACCCCGACTACGCCTCGATATCCTGTCCATAAATACTACAAACAGGATTGGTGACAAAGCGCAGCCCTGGCGGAGGCCAACTCTCACCTGAAACGAGTCCGACTTACTGCCGAGAACCCGGACACAGCTCTCGCTTTGGTCGTACAGAGATTGGATGGCCCTGAGAAGGGACCCCCTCACCCCATACTCCCGCAGCACCTCCCACAGTATCTCCCGGGGGACCCGGTCATACGCCTTCTCCAGATCCACAAAGCACATGTAGACCGGTTGGGCATACTCCCAGGCTCCCTCCAGGATCCTTGCGAGAGTAAAGATCTGGTCCGTTGTTCCACGACCAGGACGGAATCCGCATTGTTCCTCTTCAACCTGAGGTTCGACTATCGACCGAACCCTCCTTTCCAGCACCTTGGAGTTGACTTTACCGGGGAGGCTGAGAAGTGTGATACCCCTGTAATTGGCACACACCCTCTGGTCCCCCTTTATTAAAAGGGGAACCACCACCCCGGTCTGCCACTCCTTAGGCACCGTCCCCGACTTCCACACAATGTTGAAGAGGCGTGTCAACCAAGACAACCCCTCCACACCCAGAGCTTTAAGCATTTCTGGATGGATCTCATCAATCCCTGGGGCTTTGCCACTGTGGAGTTGTTTAACTACCTCAGCAACTTCCACCAGGGAAATTGACGACAATCCCCCATCATCCTCCAGCTCTGCCTCTACCATAGAGGGCGTATTAGTCGGATTTAGGAGTTCCTCAAAGTGCTCCTTCCACCGCCCTATTACCTCCTCTGTTGAGGTCAACAGCGTCCCATCCTTACTGTACACAGCTTGGATGTTTCCCCGCTTCCCCCTCTTGAGGTGGCGAACGGTTTTCCAGAAGCACCTTGGTGCCGACCGAAAGTCCTTCTCCATGTCTTCTCCGAACTTCTCCCACACCCGCTGCTTTGCCTCTTTCACGGCAGAGGCTGCAGCCCTTCGGGCCCTTCGGTACCTTGCCACTGCCTCCGGAGTCCTCTGGGATAACATATCCCGGAAAGACTCCTTCAGTCGGACGGCTTCCCTGACCACCGGTGTCCACCACGGTGTTCGTGGGTTACCGCCCCTTGAGGCACCTAAGACCCTAAGACCACAGCCCCCCGCCGCAGCTTCAGCAATGGAAACTTTGAACATTGTCCACTCGGGTTCAATGCCCCCAGCCTCCACAGGGATGCACGAAAAGCTCCGCCGGAGGTGTGAGTTGAAAGTCTGTCGGACAGGGGCCTCCTCCAGACATTCCCAATTCACCCGCACTACCCGTTTGGGTTTACCAGGTCTGTCCAGAGTCTTCCCCCACCCTCTGACCCAACTCACCACCAGATGGTGATCAGTTGACAGCTCTGCCCCTCTCTTCACCCGAGTGTCCAAAACATACGGCCACAGATCAGATGAAACGATTATAAAATCGATCATTGACCTTTGGCCTAGGGTGCTCTGGTACTAAGTACACTTATGAGCATCCCTATGTTCGAACATGGTGTTCGTTATAGACAATCCATGACTAGCACAGAAGTCCAACAACAAACAACCACTCTGGTTTAGATCAGGGAGGCCGTTCCTCCCAATCACGCCTCTCCATGTGTCTCCATCATTGCCCACGTGCGCATTGAAGTCCCCCAGCAGAACTATGGAGTCCCCCACTGGAGCCCCATACAGGACTCCATTCAAGGTCTCCAAGAAGGCCGAATACTCCGAACTCTTGTTTGGTGCATACGCACAAACAACAGTCAGAGTTTTCCCCCCCACAACCCGCAGGCGTAGGGAGGCGACCCTCTCGTCCACCGGGGTAAACTCCAACGTAGCGGCGCTCAGCCGGGGACCACACCCGCCGGAGCCTCACACCCTGGGCAACTCCGGAGAAGAAAAGAGTCCAACCCCTATCCAGGAGTATGGTTCCAGAACCGAGACTGTGCGTAGAGGTAAGCCCCACCAGAGCATATGGCTGAATCTAAATTGTCTAAAATACAGCCTAAACATGCGTGTCAGTTTTTAATTCTTTGAAACTCCCAAAAATTCCTAGAAAAAAAGGACATGACATCATGAGTATCATCAATAGTACTATAGTTACAGCCCTTTAATTCCTAGCAGTGTTGCATTTTGGGTAAGCAAACAACCATGGAAGCTTGTGAAAGCAACACACAAGACCTTTGTCTTATGTGGTAGGGCCTGGCAATATTGATTAATAAACCACAATGACAATGTGGAAATAAAGTTTGGTAAAACAGAGTTGAATTTGACAGTTAATTCTTAACCATGGAAACAGTAATCGACAAAAGAATCTCCATGCAAGCTCCGAGACCTTTTGACCTCATCAGCAGATGAATGGTTGTTTGTGGTTAAAAAACTGTAGATGTTTTGAGCACCTCAAGTGCCTCTCGTGTTGAGTTTATTCTTTACTTTTGACACAGTAGCTAGGAAAACAATCTCAACTCAAGGTCCATGTACTCATCTATTTTTCAGGCTCAGTTGCTGGGTCTTGCGTCTTTATGAGCCAGTCACAATATGCATTGGAATTGTGGGTAATGAAATAAACTTGAGAGTGCACAGACAAATTTATTGTAGTTATTGCAAGCATTGTATGGCTCATACAACAGATAAAGTGGACACATGTATTCAACATCAACTGAAGTTTTGTAATCCTGGAGAGTGACAGCTATCCATGCGTTATTGCTTCAGCATTCAGCAAGTTAATAACTGTTGGCTCATGACCTTTATGATGTAAATTATACCATTGTATACCATCATTATGTACAGGCTATTCACTCAGCTGTTGAAAATGCAGTCTTCCTACCACAGTTTGCTTTATCTGCTTTGTGTCATCACTGCTGTTCTTTCAGTCTGAGCACTGTTCGAATTACGGGGGGTATTGGGGGGGTCCGACCGCCCTAGATGACACTTGGGCCCTCCCAAAAGGGATGAAAATAATAGTGTGGGGGGTACTGAAAAAAATTTAATAAAATATAATGTTAGCCTATCCAAAATTGTATGTATTTAAATGCAGTATTACCATCACATACCAACAATTCAGGAAATAATCTAATGAAACTTTCACTCCCCATTGGGCCGTACCATTTATCTGGTACGTTCAGACGGTGTTCTTTGCTATGGTCAGTGTTACCAAATTAGCGACTTTGTCGCTAGATTTAGTGACTTTTCAAACCCCCTTAGCGACTTTTTTTCACAAAAGCAACTAGCGACAAATCTGGCTACTTTCTGTTGAAAAGACGCCAGTATTGTCCGGCGAGCATGCAAGGTATTTCTCTCTTGTGGCCGCCAAAACACTCACCTCTCTCTTCTGTTCTGTGACTGAGGAGCAGCCCCTCCCCTCTCTGCTCTCTCCTCATGTGCAGTAGCACTGCGCAGGCAGGTAGAAGGGGAAGGGGGACAGGGTGCGGGGGCCAGTGTAGGTACGAGAAACAGTGGGACGCGACATGGATGTTTTAAGAGAAAGAGAAAGATGCCGCTGAGCTGGCCTTGCCCTAGGCAAGCCAGCCTTCTTTGAGATTTCTTTATCGATCTTTCGCCCTCCCTTTTTTGTTTTTACTTCAAATATAGGCTAACTAATAATTGTAATTTGTAAGTAATAATTGTAATTTAATATTAATTCCCGTAGTGAGTTTGTGATTATTTGGCTAAAGATTGATATTTCTTACTATCTACCTTGCTGACACAACCACTAAACCTTATGCAAATGCTTGCGTAATGATGTCATAAATATGCAAATGAGCATATGATGTCATCTATAAAAATAGAAATAGCTGTACCCCCCAAAGCTCACGGAATAATTCGAACACCGACTCTGAGTCGAGGTTAAAGTGACATTAAGACACCTACATAACTGCAATGAGACGGCAGCCACCCCAATGCCCCTCTTTTCTTCTTGCCTGCTAATATCCTGTGAAATCCAGCAAACTTAATTTGAGGGGAAAGGAGCTGAACCTGAACTAAGCGGATTGAATTAATAAATGTATTTTCCATTTAACGGTTTGATTTCTCCAAAGCCTGTTTACAGCCACCGAATGATCTGCCTTTAAGTAAGGCGCACGTCCAAATCTGCTTACAGTTTCCTAAATCTATTATCTGCGCTCCACCTTATGGCAAGTCACTGACTGTGTGTGTGTGTGTGTGTGTGTGTGTGTGTGTGTTGACATGCACATCTGAGGTTAGCAGTACAAAATAAAAGGAAGTTCAGCCGTGATTTGCTCTATCACAAGACACTGAATAAATATATTTTATTTGTAGGCAAATAGGCAACTTGTGCAAACGTGTTACCAGAAAGCACCAAAACAAACATAATGGGCCCTTTCATTTAGCAGATTCAGAGTATCATGAAAAAAACCTTCAGGTCATTTATTTTATTCCACATTTTCTGCATTTTTGTGGGATTAATATGCTCTAGTTTAGGTAATTTTTCATGTTCAACATCAAATACAGGATTACATGATCTGCACAATGGGAAACTTTCTCATCTCTTTGAACTTGTGAATCATTTCAAAACCAATTGGACACACTGAATGCATGGTAGTCAAATCTGGACTTCTATTTTTTAAAATTTCCTATAAAGCTGATATTGTGGAAGGAGAAGGTTTTTCAGGTTTGTTTATTTCCCTGTGCAATGTGATCTGCTCAGTGGTTATCTTTCTGTCATCCAAACAGTATCAGTCTTTGCTTCACATTTTATAACCAGAAACATTTACTTGGGGGTTGTAGAAACAAAATTTCCAAAATTATCTATCAGCTTCTGAATGAAATTTAAAATGTTAGGTTATTCAGTTGTGACAAAAATGCAATCTAATACAACAGGCTTGCCATAACATCTATCTTTACAAAGTTCATAATGTGCAGGTTTTGTTGATGTTGTCGGAAATGTGTAAATTCCATTATATGTTTTATGTTTATTATTAAGGTCATAGTTAAACTTGGTGTAGTACTGGACTAGATTATATTGAGAGGTGTTTCTGTCCTTACATACATGAGGGGGTCAGGAATAGCAACGCGGATTTCAGTGCCTCATTCCGGTGCCACTGATATGTCTGCACTTCTCTCTGATGCTCTGAAAACGGACGTTGCAGGAAACAGAAACATTGCTGCACGTGACGCTACATAACACTATACTCGCCAGCAGCTAACGTTAGCCTACTGCTAGCTAGTAGCTGGATTAAACACGGTTACAATGCTGACAGCTAACGCTAAACGGTGTAAAGTGTGTCTGTATTTCACTGTAGAGGATTCCCGACACCGGGATGTAACAATTAGGGATGCACCGATCCGACTTTTTCAGTCCTGATACCGGAATTTGTATCTGTTGATACCGTTGTTGAATTAATAATAAACTGTATACCTTTTGCACTTTATACCTTCCTTCCACCATGTGGAAGAGACTAAAGGCACCAGACTTTACTAACTAAACATTACTTTCCTAACTAAGACAAAATAACATAAATGTAATGTATTGAATTCTTATTTGTTATTTAAAAAACAATTCTGCATTCAAATCGAAAATATAATGTAATCAAACTTCTTAAAATTTATTTAAATAAATAACAATAATGGGCCTTTATATAGGTTTATAATGGCTTATTCTACTGTCAGGAGTACATAGAATACCACAAAAACATTTAATGTCATCATGTTTACTAAAAGTTTTAATTACTAAAGGGTTTGCTTGGCTCATCAACATTATATAACGTTATATGAAGGAGAATCCATGAAACTGTTACAGAATCTAAACTATTTTTTTTTCTGCAAACTGCAAAGTAGTAAAATAAACTCAAATCGAATGAATACACATACAAACAACTTTAACATTGTTTCCCTTTCAAAACAAAATAGTTGTAAGCTAGTTGTATAAACACTACCTTGGCCACAGGTTAAGTTAGATTGTAGTGTGGTTGTAGTGGGCGACTGAACGTAGCTCTATATATCTCTCTCTCTCTCTCTCTATATATATATAGTACTGTGCAAAGGTCTTAGGCAGGTGTGAAAAAATGCTGTAAACTAAGAATGCTTTAAAAAATATAAATAATGATTGTTTATTTTTATCAAATTACCATATGCAAAGTGAGTGAACAAAAGAAAAATATCAATCACATCATTATTTGGTGTTACTACCCTTTGCCTTCAAACCAGCATCAATTCTTATAGGTACTTGCAAAATGTCAGGGATTTTGTAGGATTGTAGTCAGGTGTTTGATCAACCAATTATAGTATATAGGTAGTTATACTGCATCAGCAAGGTCTCTCCCAGACAAATATATATATATATATATATATATATATATATATACTCTGTTTATAACAAAAAAGCAAAGATAAGTCTAAAAAAATTAACAATTTCTCTGCTTTCCTATTCTTTTAATCATATTGTGACCCTTTAGTACGGTGGCCAACAGGGTCAAACACACTGCAATGAAACTCACGCAAATAGACAAAACACAAGCAAATTAAGAAAACACCTTCATAAATTTGACAACACATGCGCAGCATTTAGCATACGTGCTGCAAATACACACAACACAACCAAATACAGAATAATTCTCTCTGTCTCTCTCTCAGTGGGGTCAAAAATCAAGCTGTTCCACTTAGCACTCCCCCTAGAGGCCTGGAGAACTTCCGTTGTGTAATCTGGATGCGGTTTTTTTTTGTTGCATTTGTTTTCGGGGATTGTGTGCTTTTCTTTTTGCATCATTTCTGTATTTACAGCGCGTTTGCTAAATGCTGTGCATGTGTTGTCAAATTAAGATGTTTTCTTAATTTGCTTGTGTTTTGTCTATTTGCATGTGTTTCAAGTTGCAGTGCGTTTGCCCCTGTTGGCCACCGTACTTTAGAATCTTGTGACCCCTAGTTGGGTCCTGATCCCCATGTTGGGAACTACTGATCTATACAATTCCGCAGAGGGTTGATCTTGTGTCTAACTGTTGAATTCAATTGACTTAAAGCTCTTTGCAGAAACTATGCTCGTGCCATTTTGGCATGCCTTTACAAAGCAGGAAAAAGTACCTTGAACAACTTTAATAAACAAATATCTGAATGAAAGACTAAAACCAATCATAAAGTAATCTGTGTATGTCTTTGAAGGTCCCCACCTCAGTTTTATTTTTTGAAGCAGGGGGTTCTATGAAAGAAAATCTATTTGAGGCCTTTTCAGCATTTTGATTCTCTTAGGTAATTGAAACTGCATGGTCCAGAGCCTTTTTTTAATATTAATCGAAGGTGCCCCGGATGCTATAACTTTTTGCAAAAAAGCTAATTTGGCGCAGCTCTTCAATTCGACTTCATTAATTTTTCCTAGGTGAATGGGGACAAGAGATGGAGGCCGAGTACATCAAATCATACTCCTTGCTTGTATCTGTAATGCCTCATGATGAGCATAATTACCTTATTGCCCCTCCCGTTCATCAGTCAAAGGATGGAACACAAAGTAGATGGTCTGAATGAGGAACAGGATATTTTAGCAGTAAAGCGTTTGATAGGAGTTGATGTTACCAGAGGCAGAAGAAACTGAAATAATAAGAAACACACATTTACAGTGCTAGTACGAGGATTTTAAACATAATGAACTGTTGAAACTGTGAAATGTGTTTCTTGAGTCCTTGGATTTTTTACGACATTGTTTCACAGGCAGAGTACTGAAAATCTGTTCATGATAGGTTACGTGAACTTGTAGCAAAAGTCTGCTTTTACGATGAAGCTGTGGAACACAATGAGCAACATTTAACCGCTGACAGTTCCATTCAGAAGGTAGCTGTCAACAAAAAAAATTGTGCTGCACAATCCATCCAGGTTCAATTCTGACCTATGCCTGACATTTTCAGACACAGGCATTCTAACTGTGTTTTGCAGACATTGACTTCATGTGGGTTATTTGTCAGCAAAATAGGCACGCCATCAGCCTAGAGGGGAGGGCGGTACTTGTGGACATGAAAAATAAAGTTAAATGATGTCTGGAGATTGTTCAGTCTGTGACCATTAAATGCCAACAATATATATTGTCTTCCCAGAGCTGCATGTCAACCTGAATGTTAATGAAGATGCACTCGTAGCCTCACAAACAGCATGTCAACTTGACAGCAGACATGTGGGGGGAATGGAGATAACAGTGCCTATACAAAGTATTCATACCCATTTGGAAATTGTTTTATTGTCTTAATAAAGACATTTAATGTGGCTTTTTTGGATACTGATCAAAAGAAAACAACCCTTTAATATCAATGTGAAAACAGATTTCTATATGTGTTAATGCAGCATGCAGTGTGCCTGTGAGCTAGCCCACTGAGTGAGATGCATAGACTGTTAATATTAATGGACAGAGCATGTGTGACGTCACCTATTGGTTTGTGGAGCTTTGCTATGAGTCGTCAAGTTTACCGTTACGGGCGCAGCCATCGTGGTTGCGGATGTGACGATTTTAGACGAGAGGGAAGAGTGAGGGAGGAACCACGTTATGTTACACACTTTCACTGTCAATCACATAATAGCCATGCGCTAAAACAGGGGTCTTCAACGTTTTTTAAGCCAAGGACCCCTTAACTGAAAGAGAGACAGAGCAGGGACCCCCTACTACATATATACATATATTGTATAAAATTAAGTTGCATAATAAACTGGGCCTACAATAATGTGTAGGGCGGCTTAAAGCCTTTAGAATACTAAGCTTTTAAAATAGCCTACTAATTGTTGGCATGATTTTATAAATCATGTTTTCATGTTAAACATACATGTAGCACACTGAACCCTTAGGATGAGCTGTGTATGTGGATGGCCCTTATTGACTTCCTTACCTATAGGCCAGTAAGCAGTGGGGATTTATGTTTGCTAAAAATTTGTTGGATTCATGTTAAGACTTTAACAATAAATTGGAAGCCCCCCTGCACTGACTCTGAGGACCCCCTAGGGGCCCCGGACCTCCTGTTGAAGATCCCTGCGCTAAAACATCCCCTGCTTTATCTTCGAATCAATGTATCTTCAAAAAATGTACATCATTCTGTGTTGAGGAAGACTTAAAACTAGTGATTGAGACCATAAACTCATTATGAAAATGTTTACCCCCATACTTTACACTGTCTCCCACTGTAGGTATGAATGGAGCTGTCCTTGGTCCTGAAACAGCCTTGGTGCTGAAAGACAACAAACATACCTCAGACAGAATGCATCTTTAATTTAAGATTCTTTACAAAATCAAAACGGGGACATGATTAATAATGATGCACAAAAACATACTGTATGTACTGCATGTATGTATGTTATCAACAAAACATAATCCATAGAACTTCAAATACATGTTACCAAAAAAAACAAAGGCTAAAACACATTTCGTTAATTTTTTAAACCCTTGTCCTTATAATGCATTTACACCAGCAACAACGGTGACAAATGACAAATCCACAATTGAAACCAAACAAAATAAAAGTGTGAATGAGGGTAAAGAGAGCTCAGTAAGTGGGTAACAGAAAAGGGTTGAATAGTTTTTTCTTATGTCAGGCAGCGAATACTCAGTATTCACGGATGATGACATGATTTGGGTGTAAAAGGATTGGCTAGGTCAGTGTGAACATTCCAAGTTACAGGGGCTACCTGGCCATTTGCTAAACTGGCTCTACTGTATATCAGATAGTGTTCACCGTGATATTTGGATGCTAATATTTACATGAATAATACTAAAATTGCCAAACCATATGCCATTCACCTAGACTAAGCTGACGGTGACAGTGCTTACCCTTCACTGGGCTTTTCCAAAGGACCAGCTGGATAATAAAGTAGTGCCAATAAGACAGTTTGCCAATAAAGGATTAAAAGCTTGGGCTCTCTGTTTAAGCAAAATGGGGAATTAAGTGCAGCAGTACTTTTGAGAAAGAATGGTTAAGGTGTGACAGGATGAGATTTCCATTTTATTTTGGTAGGGAAGAAAAACTATATACTCCGTACACAAGTAGCACATCGTGGATCTAACATACAGTTATCAGATAATATTGTTCTGCCACTGTGAAGCAGAAGTAAATAGTAGACTGCATGTAGTAAAGACATGTGTACTGCTGCACACTGATAACGGTGTCTTAAATTATCTCAGAGAGTGTGCCAATCTGGTCTTTCCTCAGAAGAATTCAACATGCATAGCCCTAGCCAAAATAAAATCATAGAATTAGAGTGATTGATTTGTGTTCAGTTTACAGCTTGTGACTTGCAGCCTTTTAAACAAAGCCAAGGCCTCCTGCATCGGTCAAAGAAAGGAAACTTTAATCAAGATTTAATGGGAGAGAGGTTTTGAGCAACTCCTTGCTATACATGCCCCTTTCTAGCACAATCTGTGAAGGGAACAAACCAAAGCAACACTTAAAAATAAGATTAAATGGTGTTTGATTTTGTAATTGGCATTCATTATAAATTATAGATTTTAGTCATTCTGTGTTCCAAAGGGCTGTCACAAGAAAAAAAATGAAAGTTAAAAACAAATTGAAATCACAAGTAATTCATTACAGGTACAAACACAGCCCAAGCCTGATCCTACACTGTGTTGTAGAATTGACATTGCTTTCATTCAGCTAACATTGTAATGCATTTTACAAAGACAACAAACAGCGCTACCTTTAAAGGAATACTTTGACATTTTGGGAAGTATGCTTATTCGCTTTTTGGTGGAGATGATTGATACCACAATATCTGTCTGTTAAATATAAACCCATGAGCATCTTAGCTTAGCAAAAACATTGGGAACAGGGGGAAACGGTAAGCCTGGCGCTGTCCAAAGCACCTAAAAATAACACGTTATATCTTGTCTGTTTAATCCATACAAAAACTGAAAGTGTAAAAAAATGACTAAAATTCACCTTTTTATGTGAGGTTATATGCCAGAATATGTCTTGGTTAGCAGCAGTTGCCAGGTAACCAGCAGAGACCTCAGTGACTGAAGTCCCCCGTTAAACCGTAAATGTATTTTTTTCATTTATTTTTTGTATGGATTAAAAAGATGAGATATAGCATGTTAATTAGTAAGCTTACACTGTTAAGTGAATTTTCTTACCTTTTAGACAGAGCCAGGCTAGCTGTTTCTACCTGCTTCCAGTCTTTGTGCTAAGCTAAGCTAACCAGCTGCTCGCTTTACGCCTCATATTTAACACCTGGCTATGAGTGGGTGGTGCCAATCTTCTCATTTCTAATACAGATACAGAGTGACAGCCCTACAAAACAGGTGACCACTGTAGGCCAGTCAATTCTAAATCCACAGTTGGAGGATACTTTACTTGTAGCCGCCTTTCCAACAAGACTGCTAGTGGTCTAGAATCTTCTGACACTTCTCAGTGTCATGATTGACAGAGCGTTAATCGTCCACACATGTCTGTCATTATATAAAGCACTACTCATTAGCACTGCTGAAACTCTACCAACCCCTTCATAAGCAACAACATCATGACAAATATGCTGCCGTTCCTTTAAAGCCCCTGACACACTAACCCGACGGCTGACCGTTGGCAGAAAAGGCAGTCGGACTGATCAGTCGGCTACCCGAAGTCCAAAAAGTGCCTCAGAACACACCGAAGCGACACTGACTTGAGCGTGTAATACGTCTCCATAACAGCAGACGGCGCTAATCTGTATTGACGCCCAAAAAATGAAAACCGGCAGCTGATTGAATCAACGCGTCACGTGGGTCTGGCTGCTCCCGGATTTTTCAACCGGGCATAATGGCGGCTCGTTCAGAATACGATCTCATATTTTACGAAAATAGTTCACTGAAACGTGTTTCTGAAAACATTTTAAGTTAGAAATAGGCCATGCAGTTGCTGTATCTGTTTTCATTTCAGATCGACAAAGATCGATTTTTGTTAGATTTTGAGAGGCTTAGTCACGCTCATCCCGCTTGTCATTTCCGGGTTAGCACTCCACCAATCCGATTGGTCATGAAGTCCGACTGCCCGCCCTCCAACGCAACAAGTCAGGTCAGCCAAACTGAAGGCCGACAGCTCCTCGGACGGACGACGGCACCGAACAGACTCGAGTCACTGACCTTGCCAGACTTTAGCGTTCATGTGCTTTTGCAGGTTACAGTGTTAAATGAATTGTATGAAGATTATACATTGTACACAGAATATTTTTTTTAAGATGTCCTTGTGATTATTCCAGTAGTGCTAAAGTCTCTTTCTTTAAAAGATACATGCCTTTCATGTCGTTAATTGAAATTCTACAAGGTCACAGCCTGGTTTGAAATGATTTGTTTACAACAGCTTCAGGCAAAAGACTTGGTTAATTACAGCTATGCCCCGGCCTCACTGGGAGACATTTTTTTCCTGCTTGTGAGAAATGCTGAAATGGTTTAAATGGAAAATGTGCAAAAGAGGTCACAGCAGTTTAGCTGCTTAAAGTCAATTTAAGAAACCATTTTCTTTCATTCCATGCCACACATCCGGAAGTCTGTGATGAGTTTTAAAGTACTGGGAAGGCTGCATGTGTGTCTATGTGGACTCCTTTGTTCTATGAGTCTGCATAAATATGTGAGGAATTTGGCTTGAGGGTATTTAGTAATGCTGAGCACAAGATTAATTAATAAGATATCACACCCTTGCCATTTAAGTCAGTTTACAAAAAAGGAACTATCTGCTATGAATCCAACATCAACATGTTCACATATTTAATGAGTCTGCTAATTAACTGAGATGATAGCATACATTGTGGCTGCACCATGTTTTGCCCAGCAGTGCAAGCCTTTTTGTTTCACTCCTTATTTATTTATTTAGGTGTGCACATATTTTCCCCCCAGGAGAGAAGTGTGAAACATTTGCTGGATCCCTATCTCTGCCTCTTCCCCGATGATATGGCAGGCTTCTGTTTTGAAGCTTTATCTGATTAAGAAACTAAATTTCAGGCTGTTTCTTAACACCATCAGAAATATGCTGTCATAGTTAACTCAAATTGTAGGTATGCAGTGCAGGATTAGTAAAATCCGTAAAAATCAAATGAAAGAAAGTTGCTGATATGAAGGTAACAGTTACTTAGAGTCAGAAATGCATGTGTACACATAAAACAAAACCATTTATTTTTCAAAATTTATTTTTAGGTTCAGCCATGTTAAAAAGTCTTAAATATATGTGCAATTATAGATAAAGGATAAACATTCCTGAATTTAGGATTTGGGGCAAATATTGATCTATTGAAAGGTTTACAGAAAATGTAATGAATAACCTGCTCCAGCTTGTTTTCTTAATGTTCTTGAAAAACACATGAAATTATGTTGTATCAGTTGCCCTGGACCCCAAATGTATTTTTGGCTGCCTTAGCACACATCTCATTTTCATTTTATCATATTGACCCTGTTACAATTACTTACATTTCTTAAGACACCACATACTGTAGGTTGAAAATGTCATCATATTACCATACCTGAAATGTCACCCATCGCGTGTGTGTGTGTGTGTGTGTGTGTGTGTGTGTGTGTGTGTGTGTGTGTGTGTGTGTGTGTGTGTGTGTGTGTGTGTGTGTGTGTGTGTGTGTGTGTGTGTGTGTGTGTGTGTGTGTGTGTGCGTGCGTGCGTGCGTGCGTGCGTGCGTGCGTGCGCTGGGCAAGAAAATACAAATGTACCTAGAGGTACTTTTACTAGGTGACCACAGGTTTTACAATGCAGTGCATTCTGACATTTAATACAGCATCAGACAGCATCAGTTATGAATGATGAGTAATGGTTTCATGCGCTATGAGATCATACAAAATGACATGCGGCTGAACAGTTGTAGGGCTGGAATGCACGGTTGTCACTCAGAATAGTGGATTAAGTTGGCCTTGTAAAGACAGATGTGGACTTGAAGAGAGCTTGGATGAGATTTCTGGAATTTTTGTGAGAGAAATGGGGTGAGACTGGGAGACAGAGGCTGATCAGAAGAAAAGTATAGTGCAATATGCACATGCGACTTTGCTGCCACCGTTTTTACAATTTGCCACCTGGTGGCAGAATTTGCAGCCAGTTAGCCTGCAGATGGAGACAGGAAAATGCAGGAGCCAGAATGTGGAAATGGTGGAGGAAAAATTGGAACAGAAGAATGTAAAATGGTGTTTAGCTTTCTTAGCTAGTTTATTTCTTGCCATTTCTGCTTCTCATTTCTGTGTTTAGCATTTTTTCATCAATGTTTTGCAGCGTATTGCTATGTTGCAGTCATAGCATGTCTGCAGAGGCTAATGTAGCTTGGAAAAAAGCCTTTGCTAGTCATTAACCTTGTTCCAGATCTCTGAATAAATGCCCACATATCAGATTTGTTAAGCAATTCAAAGAGATCTAGTGTTAATGGCTATTTCAGCCAATTGAAGAAACGGTCAACCAAGGAGAGCTTTAACGGGATTAAGAATGCTGATGTCATCTACCTAGCTAGCTAACCACATCCATCATCCATGAAAAATAGCAGAAAAATGGCCACAAAAATGTCAACGACCTTTGGGAGATTGATGACATTTTACAGAAATGACAACTCTTTGGAATATTTGGTGGGATGTATGCAGAGATGTTCACAAGTCATTTTTTGGAAGTCCAAGTCGAGTCTCAAGTCTTTGAGGGGCAGGTTCAAGTCAAGTCTCAAGTCTTTTGCCACGAGTCCAAGTTAAGTCTCAAGTCTCTGGTCATCTGATCTGTCCCTAACACTTTATTGTTAAATCTTATGAATTCAAAACATGTCCTGTAGCTACCATCCATACATTACAGTATCAAAATCAGTTGTGGGATAACGTTATGGGGTCTATTTAACACATCCCTCTAGCCCTTGGACCTGGTGAAATATTAACCTAAGTCTGTCACATCATACGGATACAACTATAAAGATACAATGTACCTGTTCCCAGCATTAGCACAACACTTTGCGATGGTTAGCTTGTTACCTGTGGTGATATATGCTAAATGTAATGTCTCTTTCACTCAAAAAAATGTCTAATGTCGAAGTGGAAATCAAGAGAATAGTGGCAGCACCACACCAGTTACATAACAACATGCATCTCAGTGTCAGTCCAAATTATGCACAATAAGCAGTTTGAACTCACTGATGTAATACCATTTACTTTCTAAGTGTTAGTACGCTCAGTTAAACTGAGTCCAGCGCGAGGGAGATCTTACTCAGAGGAGAGGTTAGTGAGGCCAGCGTCTCCACGGCAGGTGACAGTGCGCACGGATCCGCTGCGCCACGCATGGATGAAATAATGAAATAATAAATAGGACTACAGTAACAGAAATATGTGCAGAATTAAAACCGTCAAGATGGCCCACTGTTTGGTGGACCGGGTACACCTTGTTCACTTAATAGCCCACAAATCATCCATGTACGGTGGCCCTGAAGTGCAAATCACAACAGCAAATAGAAAAACGCAACAGCAAATCATAAAACACAACGGCAAATAGGAAAACACAACGGCAAATAGGAAAACACAACAGCAAATATGAAAACACGACAGCAAAATAGGAAAACATGACAACAAATATGAAAACATGACAGCAAATATGAAAAAACAACAGCAAATAGGAAAACACGACAGCAAATAGGAAAACACAACAGCAAATAGGAAACACAACAGCAAATAGGAAAACACTTCAACAAATCATAAAGCACAACGGCAAACAGGAAAACACGACAGCAAATTTGAAAACACTTCAACAAATTTTAAAACACAACGGCATTAACTTCTACTGGAAAAGGTAGGGCCTGTCTAGCAGAGGACGGACCCTCCTGATTGGACAGACGGACTGTCTGTCTTTTAACAGGAAGGAGAGGTGAAAAACACGGAAAAGCGCCTACTTTTAACAAATGTGCATGTAGCTGTTGGCTTACTGCCACTGTTTACGAAGTTATTGAAAGCAAAACTAATGACAAAAGGCACAACTCCGGGAGGACTTGGTGTCACCATGTCAATGTATTTTTTGATATGTGAGTGAGCGCACATAGCTGCACATTACGGCAAAGGGCAGGGGACATGTAGCCTGGCTCCGCCCTCCTACTTACTTCCGCTCAGTTTTCATTTCCCTTCAGTACTCCGTCTGGGTTTGCGGTATATTCTTAGGTTTTCTCCGGTCAAATATTTGGCGGTCCAATCAGTGAACAGAGGGAGTGGCTGAGAACGATGACGTTGAGGACGTGTACTAGAAAGATGCGAGCGAAGCCATTTGGTCTGTTGTGGCAGCAACGCTGCCAAATATCCAGAAGTTAAAGCCCGAGCAAGAACAATCTTTGCTGAGTTGTGTTGGTGGCCATGATGTTGTGGACCTCCTCCCCACAGGGTTCGGGAAAAGTTTGATTTTCCAGCTCGCTCCGTTAGTGGTGAAGGAGTTGGCTAATGCTAACGCTAGCGATGCTAATGCTAAATATAAGCCGATAGTTGTTGTCGGTCTCCCCTCTTGTTGCACATGTGCATGACATACGTCACGACCAAACGTTAGCGATTGGTTATGGCAGATCCAGAGTGGCTCTGGGCAGATCCAATAGTTTTAAACTTCAACAGAGTACCCGTCTTCAAGGAAGTTAACACTTGTCAATGGAGAGAGGCCAGACTCTCTGTACAAATGAAATGTACGAGAGTCTGGTAGAACCAGGCTAGGGGACATGAGGCTTGTCATACATTTCCCCAACGTATATGCGCCAATAAAAGAAAATAGAAATACATGAATAAATTTAAAAAGCAATAATTGCATGAAAACATGTTGTTGATGAGTCTCGAAGCTAAACGAGTCAAGTCTGAAGTCAGCTGTTTGTGCGACTTAAGTGCGACTCGAGTCCGAGTCTCAGACTCGAGTCCCCATCTCTGGATGTATGGCATGAAATGCTACTTATGCCACTTACCTGCCATTGCTGAGAAGAA
>NC_050189.1:3866319-3946319 GCF_008315115.2 Sander lucioperca
TTCCTAGCAAACAGGAAGCGAGTAAGGTAGAACCCAACAGCAATAAAAAGGCCTGCACTGAGCCCCTAATCTCTCCATCCTCCCCTGCTTGAGCTTTCTTCCTTTTTTTTCTTCCTGCCCTTAGTAGATTTATTTGTCGCTATTAAACATGGATGGCTTGATGGGCAATGCTGTTCCTCTGTGCTGCCTTTGATACATTACATGTCTGACACATTCGCCTTCTGATGCAGCTCCAACCGTCTCTTTCACCTCACTCATTACCTTTGTCCAAGGGGGTAAGCGAGCGTCTACAAACCGTAGCTCCTATGGAGCCATTTTGTTGCTAACAAGCCATCACCCGCCGTTAGCATCCCATTGACTGCCATTCATTTTGGCGCCACTTTGACAGCGAATAACTTTACATCTGAAGTGTTTAAAGACTATTTGTCCATTGTTTATTTCTAAAGAAACACGACAATGTATAAAAGGCTATTACCTTGTACCTCATGTTATGGCTCCGTAGCAGACGTTTTTGTAAAAATAGGCTAACGATTGTGTCATAACCACGCGAATTACTGTCGCATAGTAGAGGAATTACCGTATAGTACAGGAGAAGCTCGCAGGCAGTTTAGACTTACATTAGCTGTTTAAGTTTAATTACTAATGTTAACTAGCATTTTAGTTAGCAATAATTAGCCTGTGCCTATGTTATCTCCTTACATATACCTACGCTCTCCGTCTCTGCAAGATTGGGAATGATTGAGATTTCTCTTGGCACAGCTACCAGAAGACTTACAACTTTCAGACAGGTTGCTCACGTCACATTTACGTCTTCAAGCTCAGTTGGAGGCTGCGCAGTAACGCTCAGCCATCACCAGAAAAGTGCTTCTAATATACTTCACTGGTCTCCGTCCAGAGCAACGGCATCTGTTGGTCCATTTCTTTAACTGTATATACATTTGTCTCATGTCTCCCTTCGTGTCCCCACCCTTCAACTCTCCCGTGCTGCCCTGGGGAGGCACACCTCACCGTTTGTAAACCTCTGCTCTAAACAGCATTTTCTGGCACCATGAGAGATAGATACACAAACAGACATATGGTTGAGATCTCCAATGAGAGAAAAAATACTGCTGGAGAGCAACATAAACAAAAGTAATGTGAATGCAGAGGCACTGGAGATGTGGAGTGCCGAGTCAGCACAGCCTTGTTTAATTACTGTTCACCTGGGCCAAAGGCCTAATGGAAGATTTGGCTCAGGGCCCAGACAAACATTGCTCCACTTGGCCTCGACTGCTAGAAAATCCTGGGTCTGACTCATGGAAGCTCGTTGGTGTCGTCGTTCAACCCGGTCTCACGCCAGGTCGTAAATAGTCACGTTATTTTTATTTATTGATTCGTGTACAGGTCACGATTGTCTTGTTTATTTTATGCACAGGTCACGATTTTCGAACGTTACCATTTCACGAACTGCCATGGGGAACTTAAACGCCACACGCCGGCGACAACAACGGGACGGACCGCCACACGGGGACACGGTCCCCGGGTGCAGGGACACGATCCGCGGTCTCTGTGGCACACAACAACGGACATGAAACGCCACAACAACGGGATGGTTGAGGTTAGGAAAAAAAAGAACTGGGAAAGGAACCATAAAAAAAAACTGGGAAAGGAACCGTCACACGCCGGACACGCCGACAACAACGGGACAGTTGTGGTTAGGAAGAGAATAACGCGGAAAGGAACTGCAACACGCAGGACGCGAACCCCGCTCTCCGGGGTGAAAGTCCTGTGTTGTTTGACCCATCCACTTCCCCGACCAACCTCCCTACGCGGATTTTCTGCTTTTCATACTACTCCCTATCGTTGTCGTGCTGTGATCACGAAATATGCTTCCCATTTAAATACATTAAATTAAAATTTCTAATCACCACACGAAAAAAAACAACATATTTGTGTCCTGTTCACGAATCAATAGATTCAATAATGTGACCATTTCACGAACTAACGTGAGACTGGGCTGCGTCGTTCCACAAACTGTGAAGACAGGCAACGACAAAGGAATTCTCACTAACGACATATGTTCACAGGTCCAAGAGACGACCACAATGGTGGAATTATAAACTGAAATGCCAAAGAAGATCACTGTGCTGATAAAATGATGGAATGCACTGCTAAAATTAGATGGCCCATGTTTGGTGTTTATTTTCTTATAGGTATGTCTGGGGTCTGTTTATTCTTTATGTGAACAGCAATAATGTATAATTACATTAGCAATCGTTTGAATATGTTTCTGAAAAGTTGTTGTTGGTGCATGTGGTGCCAGTGTACAACAAGTGTATTCCTTTCTTTCGACCATGTTATTTTCCATTTCCATTTATACAGGTTACACAGCCAATTTTACATTAAACAAAACAGGTATGCAACATAGAAACTTGACTCAGACAACGGCTAACTATACAAACAATCAGACTAACAGAGAAATGAACAATTGAGAAGAAAAAAAGGCACAACAACACAAACATAAATCATCATCCTCCATTTTCAAAGTACAATGACAGTGAGCTGTTACGTGTGGACTTCACTCTTTGGATATCACTTGGCTCCTAAAGTTGCAAAACCTTTTAATATGATTTCAGCATAGTCCTCTCCAGTAAAGTATCTATAACAGGGCTCCATACTGCGAAAAAAACAAAAACAGAAAAATTGTATTCCTAATGTGTTCAATCTCATATTTCATCTCTAGGTATGATGTTATTGACAGTGCCTGTTTGTGTGAATGAACCCACACCTTGGTGATTAGAAAGGCTTCCAACAGCTGGGTGTAATACATTGGCCACGTGACAGATATTGAACAGAGTCGGCATTATATTCTCTCATTTAGACTCTGTCCTATTGATTTGTCCCACTAAAGTCTTGATTGAAATTACAGGGAACAGGGCATCAGTAAAATACTCAATAGTCGGGCTCCCATCAGTTACACAGAAGAGAGATTGTGGAGGGAAAAGTGTGCTTGTGAGAGGACTGATCACTTTTCAGCGCAAATTGGCAGTGACTTGTCTGTTAGGATGGGAGGCATTTATCTGTAATGATCAGTGCATGGTCACATTCAATAAGGCAAAAGAGAAACCCAAAATTGTAAAACACTGAATGTATACAATGCTAAGAAGCAATTTTAAAACCAATGAAATTGTAGTTTAACAACGGGGGGCACAGTGCGTATCTTTCTGTGTAAACTGTGGCCGGTAGTTTTTGAATGGATGGAAACACCTTCATGCAATTCAATTAATTTGATTTGATTATACTGTATAGTATAGCTACTGTACATTATAAAGTGCAGTGTGCATGCAGTAGATAGAGCTGTGCGAGTGTGGTGATCAAACAGCCCTTATGGTAAGTGTTGCAGACAAAAGAAGTGAGAAACTTGACTTGGGTTTGATGATGATGATGATGATGAACAGAACACGGTTTTCAAAGATTGCTAAGGCATTTCGAACATTTTCACAACAATGCTGGTCAATCATGCTGTTGCTCACTGCATGGCTTCCACTTTATCCACAGCTGGTGACTTTAAAGCTTCTTACCTGGGGGAAAAAACAAGAAAAAAAACACATGTACAGAATGTTAACGGAAACAGCTGATCTGGTCATGAGGCTCTTGAAAACATTCAGACAGGTCAGTGATTTTAGCTCATTTCATTGAGCTAATGCCACTGCTGTAATGTTAGATGTGTGGCTATCCCTGTATCCTCATGATTTACTGAACAGGATATGCTGAAATTCACAAAACAAAATGTACCACCAGAGATAGATGCACATTAAAACTAATAATTTAACCAGTCATTTTGGGAATAGTCACAACAAGTATGAATCATGGCGATTTGAGACGTGACCCAATAATATCTCTGGTGGGCAGAAATGATATGTGATGGATTGACAGTCATTTCTTTCAACCATTAGAGAAATAGTGGCCTTAAAACGGTGTTTGTTCCACCAAAGCAGGAGAAAAGTTAAACTTTGTCCTGTGGTACGTGTCCAAAAGAGAGAGAGAGAGAGAGAGAGCTGTTGCACTCTTGTCTGCACTCTCTTTCTCCCTTCTCGCTTTCTCACTCTTGTCACTCTGTTTCTGCCTCTCGCTGCTTCTTGCTCTGCCTCACGTCCCTTCATTTCTACATCCATCCCACCATTTCCATCTCTCATTTTTCCAGATTTTGCTGACTCCCGTTCCACCTGTCAGCCAGGAAAATTCCTCTGAAACTGCCAAAATTGTGTCAGAGAACACTCCATTATTTATATATTTTTTCTACTGCTCCCCCCCCCCCCTCCCCAGTAGTTTAAACGGTAAGTGTGTTAGATGGCAATGACTCATCATAATATTACATTATTATATTTATATTACATTTTACTACATTTAACTGGTGCAAAGTTGAGTGACTTTGATGTGACACCGTTTTAATAGAAATGGAAAATAAGTTGTTTTTCTTGTACAAAGTGACCAGTTTTGTAAGTTTTTAATAAAATCTGTTTTTACTGCCCGGAAAAACAGTACCATGTGTTCACACCATCCAAAGAACTCGAAAAGATGGGGAAAAAAGATAAGGAATGGAAACTGGTCGAAGGCCATTTCTTCAAAGAGTTTGACAGGAATAACATTTTAATTTCAAAGTGGATATCGGAGTGATGAGATAAGAGATGCTGTACCCTTCCATTAAACAAATTATGCATATAAAAAATTAACAACACTGATAAAATGTGACCTGTACAATACTATTGGCCTGTCAGTTGTTTGCCAAATGTATTCTACTGGGAAATATGTTGTCCATTATCTACAAATGCATTCAAGGCAATGTTGAACTGATTAATACACAATGCGACATAAATGTTTGAATGTCATATTGCCACAGAATTATTCATCTTATCTGTGTCTACTAACACAATCCATTTCGGCCTTATTCCAATTGCTTTTGGCATGGAGCGCCACTGAAAACCAGTTAATCAAGTTCACAACACACACTGCCTGATACAATATGCAGTGAAAATCAAGTCTACCGCCAGACTGGAAATTCAGCACTGTCGCCTCGATTTTTGCAGTTTGTAGGTCACTTGATGGAGTGATGTATATATTCTGTGATATCCTGTTAACAACAAAAAGTGTACATACAGACATTGCCATCACATGTGCGTAAAGTATGAGTCATAGAGTGAGAATAACTGTTTGGTTTGCAGTGCACTGATTGCTTTCTGTTTGCATGCAGTCAATACCCTGTTTGTACTCTGACTATCCAAATAATTAGAATTTATCTTCTTTTTTCCTCTTATGTACAATCCACAGTATGTTTTCATGTCCCTTTTCCATTCCTTCAAGCTCAAAGGTGTAATCCTTTAAACTATTATGAAATCAAAATCAAGTGATTATTTTTGATACTGTAAATAGAATCAAAAATTGTCATTTGTTTCTGCAATATCCATTCAGTATATTTTCATTTAGTTATTACTTCTCTGTACATTAAGTAGCTTTGATTGTTAGTGGCGGAGTCCGTCATTACCATGTCAAATGCATGTAATCCAGTGTAATAGTATCACATTGACATTACCATCACTTTTACTGTTTATTCTCTTTAGACCGTGTCAAAGCTATATTAAGTACTGCTAAATATTTTTTTAAAAAGAAGAAGCCATAGGAAACGTTTGTCATCGCGCCTACAGTACAAAACGAGAATGGTTTTGGCAGTTTTTGCGAGCAGAACAGCCTCAGTCATGGGCATGTGGATTTACATTGCATGTACATAGATGGCATTTCCATTTAGTTGTTAGCTGTTTCTACTGCACATTCACTTTGGGTGTTACCTAAGTTTGCAGTGTTCTCATGGTGAAATAAAGAGAGGACCCATTGTGAATGGCGCCTATTGACTTCCATCCTGCAGTGCAAAGGGTTAAATGTACTACTGTAGTAGGTTGGCAGGAAAGTGAGAGATGTGATGGGTGCTATAAGTGCACGAGCTGCCAGATGGTGCTCACAGAAGCGTGATCATTTGACATTTTTTCACCAAAGGGCTCCAGGGAGAATGGAGAGAGAGGTGAGTAAGTCAGTGACGAAGAAAGGGGTGCACAGAGACCCCCCTGTACTGATGCAGGATTTTCTGTTTGCTTTATTTTCACATTGTTGTATTATATTAATTCTCTATCCACCTAGTTTTTGTTTTTTAAAGTTGGGAACACATTTGATGCACTCATGGTGGAAACGGTCACAGCAACATCCATCCATCCTGTCTGATATTTAGCCTTCTGTCTCATGTCGGAATCAAAACTAATTGGCTTGGCTGGCATCGTTTACATGTTGTTCTCAAGCTGTGCCAACAGGGCAAGTAAATCTCGTCTGGTACACAATCGGTAAACACTTTGAAACTAAAGCCATGATTGCATGTTCTGCATGTGTGTGTTTATGCATGCATGTGCTCATTTTCCATCAGTGTGCCTTTGCACATGTGAGTGAGCACCTGAGCGGGTTGTCTTAGCGTTTGTCTGGCTGCTTTATTAGTGTGCTCATTTGAGGTTTGTGTCTAGAGGCGCACCTGCTTGGATGACTCATCAACCCTGAACAATAATGCTGGCGGTCATGTTTACATTTGGATGATGCATCGCCTACTTGGTTGGCAATTGCCATTTAGATATCCAGTATTGTCAGGTGAAAAATACAGCAACGTTTAGAAATAAAGCACTTCCTAAAGGGGGCATTTTCTTACTCAGTGGAAATGTAACAAAATTTCAGATTTTGAGTTCTAATTGTTACCTAATGTATGGTTATTCATTGAGCCATTCAAGCATGTGAAGTGTATGTATGCTACCTATGTGGAAAATTTAGTTTTCTTCAGCATTCCAAGAACTGCATATATTTCATCAGTCATTATTATGCCCCACAAAGAAAACTATAAGAGATGCACATTATTATCTAAAAATAATACAATTTGAATTTAACTGGAAATGCAAATGAACTGACCTATACACTGTAATAAGCAATGTGCGCTGTAATTACAGATCTGGGACAGCATTACACAGTGGGAATACATTGCTGTCTTTCTGTGTTGCCCCCCCAAGGTAGTCACATCCTCCACCCAGACATGATGGCACTCTTTGTTGGCTCTCCGTAATTCTTCAGAGGAAGAGAGAAAAAGAGCAGAACATGAACAGAATCTTGAGTGTACCGCAGAAACAAAAAGGAGTGCATTTCTTGCTCACGGCTCCATTCACATCCTCTCATCCAATTATCATTACTGTATGCCTTATGGTTAATCGGCTACAAAGCTCCCTATACCCTCCTTTTAGGTCTTTCATTCATTTCTTAACCCTTTTTTCTTCTCTCCATGGCCTTAAGTAGGTGGAAGAGGTCAGGCTCTAGAAAATCTGTTCTCTTCCGGCTGTAATTAGCGCCATGTAATAAGCAGCAACAACGGCCAGTAAAGTAACTTGACAACAACCATGGGAGAGATGGTGGTGATGGTCAAACACACATTTATTTAGTTATTAAAAACAACATGCAATAATTCTCTCATTACTGCAAAAACATTTTCCACAAATTCATCTGGTGACAAAATAGAACAATAAGAGGGGCTATATCTTTTGAAAAGTGATTATAAATTGACTTTAGGGAGAGTGGCAGAAATGGGAAGAAGGGACGGTGTAGCACACCCTTGTGTTCTATAATTCTTTTACGAGGAGATTGCAGACGCACGCAAGTAATTCCACTTGACGGAACAAGGGGCTCTTTTTGGAAGCAATTGGAAAGAGAACCAAAGTCTTATTCAGGGAAGTTAATCCCCGTTAATGGGTTTGTTTAAATTCAATAAAAGGAGAATATGCACAGAATGAATTATGAAAAACGATTAATGAATGCTCCAGCAAGTAATCATTTCCCGGATAAATATGCACATACATATTCATTTTCTCCCTCAGCCCTGCGCCCCCACTAACTCAATCCCCCACCCCCTTTCACCATAAAATCTGCCTGTTTTTTAGCAGATCCTTACACCAACTCCACTCTGTTGAGCCACCGCAGTGCAAAGTCACTAACTTTCAAGTAGATGAAAAGAAACCCCCTTTTTATTTGTTTTAGAAGTGACTCAATATACCCTGGGAGGCGATATCATTGTGTTTGATCGCTTGCCAAGCTCATTTCAGGGGCTTCTTGTCATAGAAGAGAGCCCCTTGACAGTGCCGATGACCAGAGTGAGAGGACACTGTGGCAGGAATGACAGGTGTGGGGACAGGGGGACACCGTCTGCCATACCAGGTGACGCCTCCAAGTCTGGCAAGGCCCTGAGGCTGTGAAAGAGAGAGCTGCATTTGCCTAAAAGAGGGCCTAGAGACATCTTAGAGTTGTTTAGGCTAGAGGATTTTGAAGGGTTTAGCAGATGCTGTTAGAGTTATCCACAGTCCTTTGGTTTCTGCCTTTACCCACCACACGACTACTTGGTTGTCAAGTTGATGAAATGTCCATATATGCTGCAGGATTTACTCTAAAATGCTTAATTGCTTCCCCAAATGTGTAATGTATTCCTTGTGTAAAATTCCGGCTCTGTGGTAATTGGTATACATTACATAGCCTGTAGAAAAAAAGCCTCACACCCAGACAGGATTTCACCATTTCATTAGATTGTTTTCATTTAGAAGACATTATCTTCTTTTTTTAGGTAAATGTTTGCAGCACAATGTTTGCCCAATTCAGCATGTCATCTTCAGTGTTTACACTATATAAGCCTCGGGCTTGGCAACTTAAGGTCACAGAATGGGGTGATAAGTGGGGAGTCATCCCAGCATCTGCTTCAGCAGCAGTCACTAATAAAAACACCCACACCGACACGCACGTACGTGACGCGAAGCCGCACAAAATGCGCTTGGATCTAAACAGACACGCTCATGAGAGCACACAATCACACACAACAGCAGCAGCAACCAAGAGACATTTACAAATTGGCTTCTTGGCTTGAACATTGCTTCCGTTCATAATTATTTCTCCCTGTCATTGGGGCCTGCACACTGTTGGTCCCCTGCTAATGCTGTAAGCATGCCAAGCAACTCCAGAGCTGTCTCTGTGTTCAGGCAGCCAAGGAACTCTCTCTCTGCAGCTAAAAGCCAATTATTTCCTAGTAGATCGGCAGGACTATTTGCCCCAATAATTATTCCTATATAACGTCTTTACAGGAGGAAATAAAATAAAAAAAAATTGAGGCAATAATAAAAGAGGATCATTTTGCTGTGTGCATTTGACATTTTGTACGCCCAAGTGGGCCAGATTGTTGGCATTCCAATAGAAACACCTGCAGTGGCGCTGGGAGGTAATGAAGAGATACAACCTTTGGTGTGTACATCCTCCATGGGAGGCTGAGATAACATCAGATTGCCTGCCTTGATTGTGCGACTGAAATAACAAAAGTGAACAAGAGCAGTTGAGTGTTTGTTTGGTGTCGGCCCATGTGTTTAAATGTATGTTTTGGCTGTGTGTGTAGAGTACACATTTGTGGGCGCACACGAGGGAGGAAATAAGAGGCCTTCAGCCAAGGGTGTGTTAAAAACAAAGTAGTTAATATGACATTCAACCATGCTGGAAGGCAAAAGGGTTTAGAGCTGTTCCAAACTGCCACACACAAAGGCAGGCTGAAAATTGAGGGGGCAAGATGTAACGGTCATTTAAATATGGAATGATGGTGCACACTGTCGGACGGTCTTTCCTTAAAGACATCCATAGTGTGCTTGTTTGTTCATACAAAAAAGAAAACGAGCTTGGGACAGAACATTTTTACCTCCACACACACACACCATATTGCTGCGTGAAGTACAGTACGTGTGGACACAGCCCCACAAGCCAGAAAGGTGTGGTGGAAGGGAGTCTCAGACACTTTTTGTCCATACGACAAGCACTTTGAAGTATACCAATGGCTTTAGGGCCTCAAGATAGCTCACATAGAGCCAAAGAGTGCTTACTAATACAGAGCCCATATCATCAAGTGAAGCTGAAGTTGTAATTGTTTAAGATAAGATTAATCCGGAGATGTGATTATTATCCTCCACAACCTCCATCAGTGTTGTCAAAAATGCAGTTACACCTACAACATACGACTAGGAAGGAAGGAATGTTGCGTCATTTGAAGCGCGTCAATCGCCACAGCACACGCCAGATGAGTCATACAGACAGAAGAAGTCAAAGTACTGTAGTCGCTCAGACAGTACCGATTGTTTCCGCAAATGACCAAAAACAACATATTTTAGCAGATGTGGAAATGATCATTCAAAGGATAATTGGTATGAGGAGGGGTTGGGTCAGAGAAATGCAACACGGGAGAAAGCTGTTTGCTTCCCATTTTCTATCGACAGTCAGCGTTGTTTTTTCACCATGATCGTTCCAGTAAAATGATCTCCACATTAAGTTGTATAGTGACATAGTAGTATAAGATATACTGGGTTTGAACTTGTAAATAGTAACAAAATACCTTCAAGAAAATCCCTGTACCTCCAGTACCTTAAACAAGGAGGACAGCAAGAAAAAGAGAAACAACTGATATAATTCTATGTTCACAGAACTGATTTCCCCTTTGCAGTATTTTCTTAGCTTAAGTACTGCAGTGGCTGAGGTTGCTTATTTTGTCCTGATATGGCCTGTGCATATTCCAGACAATAGCTACCCCTGAGAAACACAAAAGGTTAGGGATGAGCAGAGGAGATAGAAAGGAACATTATCTTTGGCTCAAAATCCCTTTAGTTCTCAAGTGGAAGATGGAAATAGACCAAGATTAGTATGCCAAATTTTATCATCTTGAGATTTATTATATGTTCTAAGAAGTACAAAGAGAAATAAAAGACAAATGCTTTTTTTTTTTTAAAGTTCAGACCATCTATAATCTATGAGCGCCAGAAACTATTTCAATTTAATTTGGGACTTTGGAACAATGTCACAGACCTTAAAGGTGTATTCAGATGTAAGGGGAATGAGAAAGAAAGGACTTGGAGTAGATATGATGTTACAGAGTGGATGCTATACACTAATAGCAGCAGAGTAGACTGTGTGCCAGCGTATGTGTGTATAAGAATATATAAATATATTGGCTTCAGGGCTGAATTCTTTTGTTAGCTGACAGGCCCTGGTCGGGCTCAGGTTGACATTTTAGGCCTGTGCAATATTCTTAAGTAATTAAAATATTTACTGAAATGATTAAAATAGACTGCACTCGCATTGTCAACATGATAGGTTGAACATGACAAACTGGTGGCCTGAGTTACTAGTTTCGTTGAAATAATTCCCCTTTTTTCCTAGTCTCTGTAAGTGCAAAGCCTACTTAGTGGTGTGTCCTAGGTACATAACGGGTTAAACAAATGGCTGAACATTGCCTGAAAAACTAAACTAAAACACTGGTTTTCATCAGTATTCAAGTGTAACAAGCCATTCTTTAACCACATGGATAGCCAATATGAATTAATTTGACCCCAAGAGCAATATCCCCACAACTCCAGCAATGAAGACAAATGATAATTCTTACCCTCTCTGTACATTCGTGCACTTGTTTGGTAATTACGACAGCAACAGCGTGGGTGCATTTAGCCCAGCATTTCAATTAAGTATTGGCAAATTCTAATTTGTCATTTACCAATTAGGATAAAGGCTGATTTGGCTCACTATTTCACAGCTAAATGGGGACTGAGTTGAAATGCAAATCATGAGCGTTTTTTCATCTTTTGAGTCTTTTTGAATTTCAGTTCTTCCAAATGATGGAGAGAACAAAAATTGAGGAGGTATACACTGCTTTTGGTACACATCGAGTTTTTGTGCTTTGTGAACACAACGCTTTTCTGCTAACTTCAATCCCGAACCTTGCGATTACAGGTCTGTGCTTTGACAGGCATCTCAATAAAACATTGGGCATCAGTGAGCTTTGCCTAAGGCTAGCATTCGGTTTGCGGTCTGATCAAGAGGGGTTGAGGTAGAACAAGAGCCATCACGCCGGTCAGTTAAACAGTAACTCTGTTGCAATAGTTGTATTTTGTGTCAAGCAGAGGCCTTTTAAATAATGTGTAAACTAAAAGTACATTTTACACAAAGTACAACTCTTTAACTAATAAATCTCATTAAGTATTGTTACAGGTTAGTACATTTTCGATTAGTTAAAGATCGCACAGTATGCTCATTTTCAGGTTCATACTTGGATTTGGGGTTTCTACTATGTTTATATGCTTTATTGTTAAAAAAAACACAAGTTCATCTACAGGGTCCGCTTAGGGCTGCGTCCTTTCTCCACTACACTATATTCTGTATACTAATGACTGCCGCAGCCATTGCAACAACAGATTAATTTTAAAGTTTGCACACGACTCTGTCACAGTCAGTCTTCTTCGTGCTGGTGAAAATAGCCATGGTCCTGTTGTTGATGAGTTTGCACAGTGGTGTGACAGTGCATTCCTTCAACTGACTGTAACAAAAACTAAGGACATGAGTATTTATTTTAGGCACAAGCCATTAACCCCTGAGAGTAGTATCATCAAGGGACAGATGGTAGACTTTGTAGATAACTACAAGTACCTGGGGATTTTTATTGATGACAAGCTGAATTTTAATTATAACACTGAGAGGCTGTATGAGAAGCGTCAGCAACGTTTGTTATGCCTCCGCAAGTTATCTCAATTTCACATTGACAAGACCCTCATGATCCTATTTTACAGATGTCATGTCGAGTCCTTTTTAACTTTTTCTTTAATCTGTTGGTACGGGAACCTCAGCATCAAGGCCAAAAAAAACAACTATTGTTGGTCTTGGTATTCAGGTCACCCCCCCATCTCCTTCTGTATTGTAAGACTAATTAGTTTTTCATGTTTTGTATACTTTGCTGAAAAACCAATTGCCACCCAGGGACAAAATAAAGTTGAAAGTTGAAGTCTGTCTGAATATACATGTATTCACCCTCTGTCTGAAATACTTTATTTTAGCCCCTGTCTCATTAAGCTCCCCTCCCTAAAAAGCCCAGTCTACTCTGATTGCTCATTGTTTCTTCTGCGCTCTCAGTGTCTGTGCACCGTCATTGCAGCCAGGGAATGGCTGTAACATCACTGTAGCGGCACTTTCTACCTATATTTAGTATAGCTTTGACATCACAACTGTACGGAAGAGCTGATGGCTTGTTCAAAGGCATCGTTTCTGAATACAGGCTGCGTGCATTTCATTGTGGATTGAGCGTTGTGATACTTTTACAGTGTTCATATAGCACCTCAAGCTTCTTTAAAAATTAAAAAAGACACATACATCTAGTTAGTAGCTTTGTCTTTTTCCTTTTACAAGTCGTAGCCATGCAGCACACCACTGCTACTTGCACTAAAACCATTTCATCTCACCTGATGAGGACGTAATGTCGTATCTGTGCTTAATTAAGATTTTTGGGAGCATCGACTCAGTGTGTAGCTGCCTTTTTTAAAGAGTCATTTGTGCCCCATCATAAATTGTCAGACACCTACATCAGCAAAATACATAGTCATAAACTGCGAGAAGTTTAACAGATTACCACTAAAAGTCATCATAAGCATCTTAAATATAAAACAGGTTTAGATGAGGAGAGAGGGGGCTAGAGGGAGGCAGAGGAGGACCAAAATGTAATAGATGTGAAGGGAAAGGCTCTAATGTTAATAAAGGTTGGGAATTGTGTTATGTGGATATGCACTATGAATCACAATGGATTTTGTAACATAAACACATACTTAATACTTAGGAGTGTATAGAATTATTCATCTGATTCTGGTTTTGTGTTTCTGTATGTGCATAAAATATTAGTGCAAGGCATAACACTATAACAAATGTCATTGCAATCCATCCAATAGATGCAGATAAATATATATCATATTCCCAGATAAATGAAAATTGGACCTGCTAGTGGCACTAGAGAAAAAGTCAGGGGATCACCAACATCATTAGGATTCATCCTTTTGGATAAATACACAAAATGTCATTACTGTACAATCCAGTAGTTGTTGAGGTAACAAAGTGGTGGACAGACTGGCAGTTGACATTGCCATGCCTCGAGCTATGCTGCTAGTGTGCGTAAAAAACAACAACAAAAAAAAACAGACGTTAAATCGTTAAATCAATGCTCTTAATAAACCTTCTCTTCACGCAGTCCTAGTTCTTCCGCCTGTAAATTCTTTACAGCCTTAGAGCTCTCATCTTAACCTATAGTCCAGGCTTTATCCTCATAGCCACCAAGGGCCTTTTTGGCTTGTCAAATGGTTACTGAGTGAGATGCTAAAACCCTCCATGCCCACTCACAGCAGGATAACAGTGTCAGCTAAATGCCAAGTGTAAATGTGTGTGCGGCTGATATAAGGACACAATTAGGCAAAGGGGTGCATATAAACACAAATTGCAGATGGCTAATGGAAAAGCAATGCAGGACCTTTACTGCTGTGTATTCAGAACATAAGATTTGTTGTTGTGGTTTAATCTACCAGCAGTGCTACCTGACATACACAGCATGTATGGAGATGAGAATTTTTGATTCAATTGGTCCATTTTAGCCTGAACTCTCCTGTGGAATATCGGCTGAAGCTTGATGGATGGCTTAATTAGAACCCTGCATCCATAGTTGAATCACTTTCTAGAAATGAGCAAGCTGTCAACACGGCGAAGCAGATCAATCCTCCCAGTCGACCCTATTCCAACATCAGGCACTCCATTCCAGTCCAATTGTTTGATGGAGTCCCTGCATTAATCTGGGAAGGTGTTTTGGGAGGGATTTTTAATCACAACAAAATGATGAAAGATCCAAATGGATTCAGATCAAGATCTCATCAAGCTGCTCCTGTGCTTGAATGACTTCATTTGGCATTTCAGGTTCACGCTAGTTTACAGCCCCTGTCTTGTGTAAACATGATTTTTAACAGATGTACACATTAGACGTCACTTGTATTGTTTGCACATCAATCATTTGAATGGTCAGGTGTTGTAAATGGTACTTAGGCTGGTTTGTCACAGGATGAGTTGCCCAGAGGGGGAGCAACAGCGTTGGGGTCTGTACTGTTTGTTTTCGGTTTGTTCTCCAGGTTTGGACAAGCGGTACTGTGTGCGGCTGTGGCAGGCATTCAAGCTGGCCGTGCCCTCAGGGGGTGGGGGGGAATTTGGGTTGGGAGGGGGCATTGTAGCAGATGTTTCCTGTCTGTCTGAGGCGAAGGGGGGGGGGAATTGGTAGCGTCTGATAACAGAGACGAGCAGATCGGTGACCTCTCCTCCTCTCTTTCTCACACCTCCCTCTCCCGACATGTGTCAGTCAGTGCCAGGTCAATATGGTGGCCCAGTGCGCCTGCCGATCTGCCATGTGCTTCCAAGGCAGGGACTGCCGGGCAGCGATGCGCACCAGCACTAGTCATTTTCACCCCCTCCACCTGCCAAGTGTGTCGGGACCACGGGAATAAATGAAACCTTGTGGATAAACACACACGCCTGATGAGCACTTAAGGAACATTAGAGACCCGAGCTTCCTTTGCTTGCTTCATTTGCATAGGTAGGGTTAGTGAAACCAGTGTTTACTCTGCAGTCATTCTATACTGTCAAACGGCTACTTCTACATGCTAAACGAAAACACACATATGCAAGTAAATTCACAAAATTGTACCCATTTTCCTCTCACACCCACAACCCCACGTTCCTTCCCTCTCTCTCTTGTGCCCTGGCTTCTGGCTGCCATGGCTACCCACTCACATCCACCCACACGCGCATCACCCAACCGCTGCAGTTTATCCCATTTGTAACACATGGCTGGCCATCGTACAGCTATGACCAAAGGGAATGCAATGGAGCCAGGCAGAGAGAAAGGGGTGTCGGGGGTTGCAGCGGCCGGATGGAGGGGCGGCTGGTGGTTTGGCTCGGTCTGTTTGACTGTAATTGGTGTCCACTCTTCCAGAAGCCCTACAGTGATGGCCGACAGGATGACTCTCTCCGCATTTTCCCTGCCATCCATTGTGTGTGTGTGTGTGTGTGTGTGTGTGTGTGTGTGTGTGTGTGTGTGCATGAGTGAATGGAGGCACACACATTTAGGGGGCATACAACTGGTGACAGAGACACTGACAATGTCCATAGGGGCTGTGTGAGTGGGCAGCCAAGGGGTAAGTGTTATGATAAGTGAATGTAGCATTTCATTTGATCACATTATAACATTTATCTTGCACTTACATTATCTTATGCTTCGTTGTATCCCTTGTAACCTTTGTTTACAATATGAACAGAGGTCACGATTTATTTCTGGGGCAAGGTTGAAATGGCATTGAATTCCAAAATTCATTCATACTTTTGAATAGAATCGAAAGAAACAAAGCTTTTGATCTTTGACTGTTGCTCTTTAAGTTTTCTTACGTTAACCACACCATCATGTTGTGACCATGTCTTAACCTATTATGAAGATTGAAAATACAGGAAATAAAATCTGTCAGCATGAAGCCTTTACTGCAGGGCTTGAATATCCAGCACCAAAACGCATGGATAACGCTTCTATGTAAATGTATGTATTGGCATTTTTCAATGGAGATCGGATGCAACCGCCTTTAGATCTTATTATGTATGCATGAGGCTAATGGTATTCTGGGACAGGAAAGCATGGTAAAAATGCATTGGTATAGATATAGACAGGAGATAATGTGAGAGAAGGTAAAGGGTATTACATGCCACAAATGCTCCAGTCAGAAGATTGCAGATACATGGTATGTCTAAGGCGTTGTTTATCTTGATGACGTCTCACTTAGCCTTTTTAATGTTGTTGCGCACACATGAATGACGGTAAATGGAAATAAAATATCAAGTTATTTGTCTATGAAATCATCAGTTTCCTTAACTTTCTTCACCTTGATGTCAAATAACCCGAAACAACCATGTTTGCTGCTTATGTAGATCAATGTTTATTGAACAATAGCACTGATAATGTTACATTGCACTTGCAAACAAATACATTGCATTTTCATAACAAAGCCTTCCACTGGTTCGAAATACAATAAGACATGACCAGAGATAAATCAGTCCTGTATGCTTAGAAATTAGCAAATTTTCTCTAAATTTCGTTTTCGTTTGTTTTAAATCACTATAAATGGAGTGCCCTTGCTCAACAGGACAGCCTGGTAGTATTTGCATAGTATGATAAAACATCTCATTGACATCACCCATCTAGATGTTATAGGAGCAAGTGATTGGTCACAGGCTTGCTTCACTTGTTTCACAGAACTGTAGTGTTATGGTGGAATACATAGGTTTCATTTTAAAATTAATTTTTAACTAATTAATTTTTCGAAACTACCAACAATCAACCCACATCATTTGGACTCGGACTGTGCTACATCACCCAGCAGTACACAGTGTTTACCATCTCCAGATGGAGAGCATAATCTTCAATTTGTAGACCTTTGATAATTAGATTTAAGAACAGCAGTCATCACTTTTTCTGTAAGAAAACTGTTATTTAGTAAATTGACGCTTTAGTGTGCTTTCTTTTTATCCTAGCGTCTCCTGCTCATACTCCCTCCCACTCATTATCTCTGTCTCTTCACAGAGATGTGTTATCCTTGTCTGACAACTCCCCTATGAGTGAGAGAAAGAGAGCGAGAGTTGGAATCAAAGAGTGGAGACTAAGTGAAATGAATGCCAAGAGGGATGAGGTGAACCCTTTTGGCCTGACAAAGCTTAGAGGGTTCGGGAGGGATCTAATCATCACCTGTTACAAGCCTATAGTGACTTGAATGGCCGTATAAAACTAAATATTACAATTTTTATAGTTATCATGAGGAAGAAAAAAGGAAATTTGTGCTCCATAATCAATATTTTGTGTACACCAATTAACAGAACATATTGGCTGAAGTATCTGTCTGAAAACAAAATGAACCCAAGCTGCTTATTCAGATTAGATTGTCCATGCCAATTTAAAGTATTTATTTTGCACTGCATTAGTTAGGATGCACCTGATAGCAGCCAAAGCGGGACAGTATGGAAACCATGAGCCTACAGTACATTACAATACAGTTGTAAAACACATTACAACTGTATCAATAAAATTTAATATTGTAGTCTTTTTCAGTAAGAGGACGGCAAGACATTACCTGGTTTCGCTGACAATTTATAAGCTAACCGCATGCAGGCTATTGTGGGCCATAGCGTGCACCAAACAACAAACTGTTGATTGTACTGCTAGCTGTGAACTAGACTCTCACAATTAGATTTAGTCCCACTTTCTAAAATAGTAGAAAAAAAAAACATTCTTCTTAATATCTGCCAATTACAGCTACGCTTCCTCACACAAATCACTGCCATAGGTAGCTAACATGGCTAAATGCTTCACAGTGTCTAAGCTAACAGCGTGTTAACTGACAACCAGGAAATCACATTTGCATTTAAACAGTCCTTTTTATTAGCTCTTTAACTGAACTTACATCCCTGAAAACAGTAGTACTCCTTAACAGAACAGTTACTCTTAATATGTCACCCAGTCCTTTACAGTATTAAGCACATTAATTCAATATTAGTAAGCACCTCAAAAGGTGCCAAAACACAGTTGCTAGCCTGCAACTAGCACTAAATGTCAAGTAGCACTAAGTTATGTTCTGGCAACTCTGGTCAGTTAGGAAGGTTTACACAGGTTATTAGTGTCTACAAATGAAATCATTTGAGATTATGAATTACTTATTTTGTGTGTGAATTGCTGAAAACCTGCTGGGCTCTGTTGATATGCATAGTGCAAGTGTGATGGCATGCAAGCACACGCACAGACATGAATTCCATCAAAAACCTTATAATGATATTTTCAATTAATTACCGGTCTTGATCAAGCTTTCCCGCCTTTCTCCTATGCCTTTTTTTGAGATTTTAACCCCCAGGCAAGCTATTAGCATGGCAACTGAAAAGAAATTCCAATTATTTCTTACGTCTGAGGAAATGAAAATGGCAAATTAAACATAACAATCAATGTACTTTCTGATTAGTGTTCGCACATTTCTATGTCACACATGACCACACTGTACAGTGCACATATGAGGCCACCAGTCAATTACCCAGATTTAATGTTTTGTGAAAACCTCCTAGTCAAATACAACATTGTTTGAGGTGAAAGCTGAGATATAGTCTCGATATCTTCTTCAAAAATCTTTCTCTAGCTTTAACTGTCTGTGATAATCAGGGTGATATAATTCTATTGGGTGCTATTATGTGATTAATCAGGCCTTTATAGACTACAGTAATGCAGAGGGCATTTTAGATGCCTTGATGCAACACAGCCACTGCCTTCTGTCTCTCTTTGGCTTTTGTTTCCTTCAGTCACTTTTTTATGGCCTAGTTTAAAGCATGACTGGTCATAAATAATACATATATCACAGATAGATAACATCTCATATATCCAATGGGAAGATATCTTAATAGCAGGAAGTTATATAAATTGTATTCAAGTGTTGTACCCAAGGGCAATTGCCCCAGTCTTTCTTGGAACTGTGGAATGAATGCTGTGAATGTCAATAAGGGTAATAACATGTAGGGATGCTGGGACTCAGGTTGACAGGGAACCATTTGATTGTCATTATAAAGCTTGCTTGGACTGGCACTATCTGTGAGATAATACTTTATAAGTTTATAGCACCTAGGAAGGGACGTTTCTTTAAAACATTGCAAGTGTGTTGTTTAAGTGAAACTGCTTAAATTCCCATTATCATGATGATGTATCACTGAATGGCTACTACAGTAGCCTATTTGTAATGTGAAAGGGTTTTGCTTGTTGATTAACCTGAAAATGATCGCCCAGCTCCGCAGCCTCATTTGCTTATTGTTTGGTTTTATGGCACCCTCATTTACTGTAAGGTTTAGCCTCACTGCTCTTATCAAGCTTGTTTTAGCAGCAGGAAGCCATGTTTTCAGCAAACATTGTCTGATAAATACACTGTATGCTACCTGGCCAGCACCCAATGGAAGAAAGACAAAGTTAGCAACCTGCTGCTAAAGGAAGTCAAACACTTGTCAGTTGAAGAGCCAGCAATTTTTTTTTATTAATTAGCAGAGAATAAACCAGAGAGTGAATACTGGACTTAGATTTTTAGGTGGCCAAAAACACACCACCAATGGGATAATATGTTGCTTTGTTTTGGCTGGATGTTTAAGTTGCAACTGTTTGCTAGCATGTTAGACTTCAGTAAATTCGTTTTGTTCTTTATTTTTTCTGTCCTCTGGTGGCCAAAAATCCATACATGAACATGAATCCCCTGTTTCTTATGTGCAACTTTTGTTTTGGCTGTAAGAAACATGTCAGGAGAGAAGTAAGTGAGAGTAACATACGTTATTTTTTCCTCTGCATATCCTCCATACCCTGAAGCCAAATGCCAGCCTGAGAGGTAATCTATAAACCATTCCCAAGACCTAAACAACACAGAATACCAATATCAACCTTCATAATATCACCTTTCTTTTCTTTTTTCAACACGCGTAGACATCTGGTGCGTGCATGCGACTGGCCCAAGACCAGAACTGAGTCCAAACTTAGTGGAAATCTAGATTAGCTGGACCCAATAATGCTGGCCAGGGATTAGCCAGGGGAAACACCACTGAATATACAGCCAACAAATTAGATGTTCTCCCCCTGGGTCTTATTAAATCTTTAGAGAGGAGACATTTGGTGCTTATGAGACTCAGCAGGTAATCCGGTGTGGGGCACAAAAGGTCCCGTTTGGATGGAACTGGCCAGATCTACCCACTGGTTTGGGGATCTCTGGAGCTTTGGCTTTCCTAAGAGGGGATTGAAAGGGAGACTCAATGGCTACAAAGCCTCTCCCCAGCTGGCCTTGCACGGCCTCTCTATGGAGATTACTGGGCCAGTGAAAGTGTCTTAGCTTTGGATGAGTATTTGTTTAGGCTAAATGGAACCAAAAAAAATTATAGTTAATCAATGACGTATGTAGGAGAGTCCATAGTGCATGACTCTGTGTTTGTTTGTATGGGAACGCACACGTGTGCTCAACTGCATGCCTGCCCTCACTGACATTAACTTCTCATGTCTCGTTTGTCTGTGTGTGTGACAGACGAGTCAGCAAGAGGCCACGCCCTTGCCTGAAATAGAAGAAAAATAATCTCATTCCTGCCTCTATCTTTCTCTTGACGCTGTGTGCCTGGGCTGCCCTGTGAGATTTGGGTCAGTTTAGATCTATTGACCCTACAGGCTCAGTCTCAGTAAGCCTGAGGGCTACTATGACAGATGTTGTCTAGTGGCAAACTGAAATGAACAGGGTTTTTTTGCCTGTCAAAAATAAAATAAAAGGATAGACAGAGAAGAAAGTGTGTCTGAAAATTGATCAGTTGAGTTATCGCTCTCCTTTGCAATGGTAAAATGCGAATGTACATCTGAAAATGCAGACACTGCACATAAAGTAATAGAGATAATAAAGGGCTGGTCACACCTGGTTTTATAACAAGGAAGTTTTGCAATACTAAAATTGTATTAAAATGGGTGCATATTTTTTGTGTTGAGTTTAACTTTGATGGACTTTGACCTGCAAATTTGCGCCACGGACCAAAATGGAGGAAAAACGTCAGTGTCTCACTATTTTCATTTATTAAATCTCCTGGGAGTATTTACTACTCCACAAAAGAGCAATGACAGTAGACAGGAGTCTGATACATATACGTATTTTGAATAAACTGTCTGAACGTATTGTTCTCTTAACAAGTTGGCTAACTGACCATTAGCAAGCTTGTAAGCTTTGAGAGCTTTACTTTCCCTCTTCAGTAATGTTGTTATTCGACACAATAGTGAACAAAATGCCAGTGGGAATAAACAGGTTAATAGAGAGAAAAATAGAGTATCTCTAAGAGTTGCCAAGCTTCTAGACCAAATATTTTGAAAAGACATACCACTTTCTAAAAGTGATCAGCCCTTAAATATCCCTAGCTGGACACTATAAAGCAATACCTTCTACATATCAAAGGGCAGAAGGTTGCTATTTGCATTCTGTATACTGGCAAAGTAAGAATCTATTTTACCAACTAAATCAGATAGAAAGGGAAAACAATCAAATTGTGAGAGGAAAGCTGACATGTAAGGGGGGACAACCAATCACTCAACGAAATCCCGACTGTTTGCTGTCCTGGCTCCCAAATGGTGGAATGTGCTCCCTATTGATGTCAGGATGGCCGAAAGCCTACGCATCTTCTGCAAAAGGCTAAAAACACATCTCTTCCGACTACACCTCGGAGATATATTAGGGATGCACCAAACTGGTTAAGATTCTCCCGAACCCCGAACCAAACTCTACTCCCATCCTTTACTTCCATCTTTTATCTTTTATTTAATTTTTAATTTTTAATTTAATACATACTGTATACTGTGTACATATACTTATACTTATATTGTTTATATTCTATTTAGATAATGTATAACATGTACCGTTAACAGTGTTAAAAACGTACTTGGCAATAAATCTTTTCTGATTCTGATCCTCAGTCCATTAACACAGTAAACACATTAATGAAGTAAACAATGTCCACAGCCTCTAAAATAGTTAAATGTAACAACTTAATGTTGAATTCACACGCTCTTTTCACATCGTAGGAAAGCACATCGCTATCGCCAGCTGAGTGACAATTTTGTTTGGCAAATTTTCGCTAACCAGTGTATGATGAAGGCATGTTGGGTGGGTGAAATTAGAAAGCTAGCGTTAGCTAACGAGCAGCAGTCGCTCTGCTCCCACTGTAGGGAGACTCATTTGCCAAGAGAACAGCTGACAGCCCAGGAGAGGCACTGTCTGGTTAACACAAGTTTTTAGCTGTGACTGTCCTTCCTTACCTGAAGTTGCTGCATTTTGGCTGCTGTTTGTAGATTCCTTCATGCACAACTCATATGCAAATGTCTTAACAGCGGCAATGTTATGTGTTGTTTAGGGTCCTTGCTCCCACGAGACAAATCTGCATTGCAAATTGAACATGTAGCTCTACTTGAATCGCCTTCTTTTGACTGAAAGTACTGCCAAACAACACTTTTTCTGCTCACAAGTTCCATTTTCACTATCTCACAGCCTACTGCATTGAACGCTCCACCTACGTAAACACCTTCCTGTAATCAACAGCGGCGTCATTACGTCGACCAGCATAGCGCGCATAGTGCAAGCGTAACTCTACAAAGAGTATAGAAGTAACAAGAGGCTAACCTCAATAGAACGTTGTGTTGCGTTCAGTCCAAGATGGCTGAGCTGCAGCTCGGTCATGGGTGCGTTTGTTGCAATGGAACGTTCTATTGAGTTTCGCCTCTTGTTACTTCTATACTCTTTGACAAGAGCAGAAACTCAACACAATGTTCGCCTCTTTTTCTCGAGTTTCGCCTCTTGTTACTTCTCTTTGGTAGAGTTCGGTTTGGTGGGCTTTTTGACGGAGTTTGGTTTTCCACCGAACTTGACGCTTGTTTGTTTGTGTTAACGCTGTTAATACAACGGCGTTAACGCAAACCCATTTTAACGGCGTCAATTTTTTTATCACGAGATTAACGTTCTTTTTGGCCTAGCAAACTTTTTTTCACATGCTGTTGCAACAACTAGTAACGTTAGAAAAACTACAACACCACACCGGATCTAGCTAGACCGGAAACAAAACAACAGGCACGCTGCACACACTTGTTTGGGCTTGCGAGCCGGCCAAAGAGTAGCAGGCTAACGTTACATTTTGAGTGGATGGCGAGCGCGAGATGCCGAAATGGATGCCAGTAAGATTCTGAATGGAAAGTTTACTTTTAAAAAGTTGCCAAATGGTTCCATTGACAAGACCAAAGTGATCTGTGTGTTTTGTCGTTGTGAACTGATCTATCATCGCAGCACGTCCGGTCTGAAATACCACTTGATGGCCAAGCACACAGCTGATGTGAATTCTACGCCCCCTCGTCAAAGCTGTTACATTGTGTGAGAGATTATTTGCTCCAACTGAGAATGTTAGTGTGAAATTGAACACTACAGTATGCCAATGTTGTTTTCAATAAAAAGCAAGCCGATCCACTTTTCCATGTTGATAAGAGCATTAAAATGAGAAAAAATAATGGGACAAAAAAAATCAAGAGACATTTAGAATAGATAAAAATGTGCGATTAATTGCAAGTTAACTATGACATTAATGCGATTAATTGCGATTAAATATTCTAATCGTTTGACAGCACTAATATATATGTATATATATATATATTTCTTGAAGCTGCACTTTCATATGGCTCTTTGTAGTTTTGCTTATTTAAAGCTAATGTACTTGCACTTAGTGCTTGTTGTCTGGAGTTTGCACCTTCAGGGTTGAAAACACTTAATTGGAAGTCGTTTTGGATAAAAGCGTCAGCTAAATGACATGTAATGTAATGTGAAGCTGTTAGATAGGCAAAGATAACACACCTTCATTCAGTTTCAAAATGTTTAATAATTTGACATTTTCATCAAAAAAGTATGAAAGGTGTTCAGTCCGAATGCAAAACTCATTTCTAAACTATAATGCTACAGACCTTGACCACAACCTTGATGTGATGAACAGTATTATTGTGTTAATGCATAATGGTTGTGGGGAGCCTAAGACATAGATTCAGGAAAGTGTTGTTTCTTTCACATTTCTCTCTCAAAATGTCTAGGCCTATACAGTAATGCTGGTGCTTTCCATGTCTTGTGCTCACATTTGGCAATTTTTCTCTTGTGTGTATTTGTGTGTGTCAAGAGTCAATGTCTTGGTGCGCCTGGGTAGCTCACCTGGTTGAGCGTGCACCCCATGTACAGAGGCTCTGTCCTTGTTGCAGTGGCCACAGGTCCGATTCCGACCTGCATGCTTGCTGAATGTCATTCTCCCTCTCTCTCTCCTTTCATGTCTTCAGCTGTCTTATCAAATAAAGGCTGAAAAATGACCCAAAAATAGTCTTCAATAAATTTTTTAAAAAAAAGAGTCAATGTCTTGCTGTAAATGCCCAGCTCAGATTGAGACTCCTGCAGGCTGAAGTCCTGGGGTCCTTTGCCATGACCAATGTTCCAGGGAGATGTGCAGCATTTATTTGTCTGGCAGTAATGAGGAGAGGGAGGAGAGGGTTATTATGAGTTGTGCCCTGATTCGCACCCCTCTAACACACGCATAAAATCACAAACTACCAACGCCACCAACCCAAGCAAAGCTGCCATTCGTTACAGCAGGAGTAAATCTCAGAAAACTTCAAAAAAGGCTAGACATTGGAGAATAGGTGCAGTCATTCTTGGCTGGGTGTAAACTTGTGACAAACACGGACGTGGATTGTTCCCAGACATTCAGATGTGAAAGTAGCTCATGTGTACTGCGAGCTATAGTTTATGCTTGTGTTTATCTTGTATTAAAAGTTTCGGTGTCATTGTGGTTTTGCCCTTCTCTCTCACACATAGATGCTTGCGAATGCTATTGTTATTGCTCGGTAGAGTAAGATAGTACTGTATACGAGGACGCTGAATGAAGTGAGTGAATGCATGCCTGGTGGGTCTCTGCACTGTTAATTCAGTTATATGGCTGCTCTGCAAAAGCAATAGGACTTAATTAAATGTCTCACCTAGAGCAGTGGAGGATCATGTTGCCACTAAATCCGGTTTGAGGTAATGCCGCACTTTATTGTGACGATCAGTGCTTCCCCAGGGGTTCAATTACAGCTGAATCTAATTGAAGGGGAACCATGCAACAATGCTGCCCCCCCACCTGTCCCTTTCCCTTTTTGTTCTTCATAATCAAAGTCTCCGGCATTTTAACTAAGTCGGATTACCTTGGGAAGTCTTACGAAACTCTTTTGTAGACTGGAGACGAACAGCTGGTGGCAGAGGTCCACAAACTCATTACCTGAGAATTGCCTTTACAAAAGAGTGTAATATCCCCCATTAATTGTCCTTGTATGTAGTCAATTAATTAAGTTAAGCTGTAATAGACTGAGATCTTCTTGCACATGTTCAATTTGAGTTATTGAGCTGTTCCAAAAAATAATTAGGTATTTACAAAGTGGTTGACAATCTTTTTGAAGCGTGAATAATTGACATAGTAACCCAACTGAAGTGTTACTGTTATGGCCAAAACTATCATGAAAGATAATGGGCCCTATCTTTCACCCAGCGCAATTGACTTTGTACAACGACGCATGTATCATTCCTATTTTGCATCCGACGCACAGCGTATTTTTCCCTCCACAGACTCACATCGGTAAATTAGGAAATTAACTTGCGCTCCTGGGGGCGGTTCAGCAAAAAGAGGAGGCGTGTTCCGGCTCAAACGTTCTCTAGTGCTCTTTTGCAGTTTCAGAAAACAATTCCACCACAGACCAGGAAAAACCTAGTCTAAAGTCAGTGGCGCGTTGAAAATAGATGCACCTCCAGTCACCAGTCCGTCAAGCTTCTGAAGTTTGCGGACGACACCTCCCTCATCGGACTCATCTCTGATGGAGACGAGTCCGCCTACAGGTGGGAGGCTGACCACCTGGTGACCTGGTGCAACCAAAACAATCTAGAGCTCAACGCTCTAAAGACAGTGGAGATGGTTGTGGACTTCAGAAAGAACCCAGCCCCACCTGCCCCCATCACCCTCTGTGGCTCCACAATCGACACTGTGGAGTCTTTCCGCTTCCTGGGAACTACCATCTCCCAGGACCTCAAGTGGGAGCTGAACATCAGCTCCCTTGTCAAGAAAGCACAACAGAGGATGTACTTCCTGCGGCAGCTGAAGAAATTCAACCTGCCAAAGACAATGATGGTGCACTTCTACACAGCCATCATTGAGTCCATCCTCACATCCTCCATCACCATCTGGTACACTGCTGCCACTGCCAAGGACAAGGGCAGACTGCAGCGTGTCATTCGGTCTGCAGAGAAGGTGATTGGCTGCAATCTGCCGCCGCTCCATGACCTATACGCCACCAGGACTCTGAAGCATGCTGGAAAGATTGTGGCTGACCCTTCCCACCCCGGACACAAGCTCTTTGAGCAACTCCCCTCTGGCAGGAGGCTGAGGTCCATCAGGACCAAAACCTCACGCCACATAAACAGTTTTTTCCCCTCCGCCACTAGCCTTCTAAACAAGGCTCGGAACCCACCCTGACTCTCTCCATACTACACCTCTGGCTCCTCATGCCACTGTACCTACTCTGCTGTAGCGTCCCTTTTCACTACTGTTTAACTTATTTTACTATTTATTTAAATTTATTTTATCGTTATTAATACGTACTGTGTGTATATGTTTATACTTATATTGTTTATATCTTTTTATCCTTCTTATATTTGTATGTGTGACATGCTCCAACAACACCATGACAAATTCCTCGTATGTGCAACGTACTTGGCAATAAAGCCCTTTCTGATTCTGATTCTGATTCTGATTTTAAGGGCGCATACTTGGCCGTAATGTAGATTGTGCACACCGCGCATACACTTTGCTTCTCTCATTTCACGGACCCAGCAGTTCCCATTTTTGCAAACCATACATAAATACAAGGAAAAATATGACCTTGTTTTACACAACATTTTCATGAATCATGGATGTGTTGATGACATAAATGAGGAAATATTAGAGGACTTAAGGAGATGTGATGTTGAACTGCATGTGCCGATGCTACGTGCCAAGTCCTCCAAACCATAAAACACTATACGACCCATAGGACCGTTTCATGAATTAGTGCTCCTAGCGGTGGCAAGAAATAAGACCTACAGGAGCATTTTCCGTCCCCTTAACTAAACCAGAGAAAGTAACGGTCGTGTTTTAAACAAGTTAAGTGTTGTGAATCGGTCGCAGTTTGCTTACGTTTTCAAACTTAAGTTTAGAAAAAGAATTGCTTTAAAATCAGTACATTTGTTACATTACTCCACTACCAAAAAGTAAGGTAGTTCCTTTTGTTCTGTACAGTTTAAACAGAATTGCCATTTAGTTTTTTTGTACTTATTTTAAACAGGACATGACCCCAGGTCTCCTAGGTCAAAGTCCTGTGTCTGTTCCACTCATCCACCCCCCTTACCTGCCTCCCACTGCCGTCTTTGGCGCCCGTCGCTTCAACACCTTACTTCCTGCTTTGCTCCAGTCACAATTACTATGGCCACTAGAGGCTGCGTCACTATAAACGTAAATATGCATCTTAATTACTGCTTGAGCAAAAGACTTATGGTGGCGTTTTTTAGGGGAGGCCAGTCTCTTGTTATCAGACCTCCCAACCCCCCTGTAAGCTTGATTATAATTTGATTAAAAACTGAATTATTTAGCCTTTTTGTCCAATGAGGGTTTGGGGACGGTTGCCCACATTGCTCAATTGGTAATCTTTGCAAACAGTATATAAAGTAAAGTTAAAATTCAGCTTGCATTTACCAAGCCACAACATTAATATGCTGCACAGACAGTTATGAAACCCATTAATATAGTATATGAGAATATAACCCTTACACAAGCCATTCTGCATTATTACTTTTACTTTTCATGCTTAAATGCATTTTTGCTGATAAGTAACATTTTAAATGTAGGACTTGGTATTGCTACATTAACTTAAGCAAAGCATCTAAATACCTTTCAATAATAGACAAACAAGATTTTCTCAGTTGCCTAGGGAAACACAACCTTTACTTGGCTCTTTAAGTGACTGCATCCACACTTCATATACCAGCATATTGTACACAATATGTTAAAGTCTATTGTAAAATATAAGGCTAAAAATCTGTCTTTCCAAAAACGTCCCCCTCATTCCTGAACTTGTCAATAAATCTCCAACCCATTCTGTTGTTTCCCTCGGAGAGAAGCTTATTTATATGTTCACTGCAGGGATTCCAGTCATTTCAGTTTCAATTCATCAAGCTTAATAGGTATACTTGAAGGGGCCGGGGATCCGGCTGCATTAGTTTTGACCATTTCTTCTTCTAAGTTACCTAGCTTGCAGTAAACGTGCACAATATATTTTTCAGATCATTGCATCTTTGTACCAAAAGAATACTTCAAGGTTATTAGAAACCGTAACGAAAATGTAACAGGGAAGAAATGGGACATTTGTTTGTCACCAGAGGGCTTTTTTGGTTCTATACACAGGACACTCTAAATGGCTCAATTCTGGTTTTAGGTGAGCATTCATTGCTATTTAATGACTATATTGTAAAAAGTCTAAACCATGACGAATTGGATCGGACTCTGGATTGGATTGTATGTGCACACTCATCCAAATAAAGAAATAATTAACCATGTTTAAAAGGACTTATTCCAAGTGGGTATAGGGAGTTAAAGAAACAGAGTCCCCTGAGTTTTCTCCCTCTTTGTCTGCCTGTGTCTGCACCGCTGTATAATCAAAATTGACAGGTCCTGCTTTGCAAATCCCTCCACTCAAGCATGCATTCTCATCTTCACATTACCTCCATTGTCGACCATATCAAGTTAAATAAATAAACATTTACTACTGCGCTGAATAGATAGGAGAGGGAAACGTAATGAGACAAAGCATTGAGATTGTAACATCTCTCTCTCTGGAGGATGATATGAAATTGAACGTGATTAATAAAAGGCCTTAAATTAATTGGCGTCTTCATTGTTCGGCTCAGAGTTGAAACTGTAATGTGATGTGATTTAAAAGGAAACAAAAGGTGCAGAAGAAAAAGCAAACCGAGATCGTTCTTTTGATTGAGGGATGAGATTAAATCCTTTATTTTTGCATGACAGAAGTTGGGATTTTTAGTGTTATTTTATGTGTTTTCAACTATCATTGGATTACTTTGATACTGGAAAAAAAAAATCTAAGTTGGAAAGGATAATTTTCAAGCCAGATCTGAAGTTACAAAGATTGTCCAATTTAACAAACCAAACTTATACCACTATATACCTTTTGGAGAGAAGCATATCACAGCCTTTATTTTCTTCCTTTTTCTGGACCCCAGTAAACTAATACCAAACACTTCACTTGTGGATGCTGCGTAGGTTCATCAAAAGCCCAGTCACATAGTTTCTGGTTATCTCCCTCCAGGCTCGTCTACCAGACACAAGAGAATAAACTGTATGCAGAATAACAAAGAGTTAATGGTGTTCAGATGCTGGTCTTTCCTTGTCTCTCTCGACAGCTCACCTAACACTTGGATGGATGCTGGATGGCGGTTTCCAGGTCACGATTTGTGAGCAATCTACCAGGTTTAGCTGCAAGGTGAATAATGCCGTCTGTTCTTTCACAAATCATGTGTTAGCTTGTAATTTGCACAACATCCTCTGCAGAGCAAATCTGCACACATCTAAAAAAAATAATGAAGTAATAAAAAGCAGAACATTCATTATCAAATCCTCTTCAGCCAAATCACGTAGTAACTCCAGTAACCTATTTTAACTAAGGAAGTTCATCTGTCTAACAGAAGATGTGTTCAATTTGGTTTGTACTCTTTCTGAACTTGTGGCATAGTGAGAGGTCCTTGTGTGGGTTGGGAAGGCAGACGCAAGGACACTCAGCAGATGGACCCCACTTCAGCGCAGCAACAGGGTGACTGGTGGAGGAAATAGGAGGTCCAGCAGGCTTGAGGACCCCACAAGTCTATGGCATTGGCCATCATCTCACATACCCAACCCACGCGTACTCGCAATCCCTTGTCTTGGTGACAAAAGTGAGAAACTTCACACTAGATCTCAGCGGATGCGGGACAGGTGGTGAGGAGGATGGAGGGAGGTGAGAAGAGAAAGGAGGAAAAAAGAGGCAAGAAGTGAAGGAGATGCTTGCATGCAGAACCGTCTTGGCAGTGATATAAAATTGGCCGTGTGTAACTGTTCTCTGGCCGTTTGGCTGATCGACTCGCTGGCAAAAGCTCAACTCGCTCCCCAAAGGTGACAGCAGACGCTCAAGCCAGGTGGAGCAGTGACATTGGTGTCAGACAACCCACTTGGAATTCAAGTTAGGAGGGCCATTCTGTATGTAATTCTCTTGCTGGCTGACACACAGTTTCAACAACACATTCTTCAGTTCTGGGTGACTGTTACCTGTTGGACTTTGGTTTTGGTGGTTCAGCCTCAGGTTGATGAGAGAGTGCTTAATTGTTCCATGGTACTTACCCCAGGGGGTACCAGGTGAGATGCTATAGCTCAAATAATATACATATACATGACTAAATGAAATACAATTATGTTTTGTTTAGAAAGCAACCGAGTGCATGGACATTTGTGAGCAAGTAAGCAGAGAGGTTTAAACAGTCAACTCAAAGCAATGCATACCTGTATGAAATACCTTATAGCCTAAAGTAATGGTAAACAGAGACATGGTTATCTAAAAGTAATAGCTAAACAGAGAAATAGTTAGCTAAAAGTAATTCATAATTGGTTGAAATAGCCCACATACCTACCTCACAAGTAATAGTTGTTAGCTAAGAGTAATGAATAAACAAACAAATAGTTAGCCAAATGTTATGGATAAACAGAGAAATAAGTTAGCTAAAAGTAATGAATTAACAGAAATCACTAGCTAAAGTTATGGATAAACAGAAAAGAAGTGGAAAAATAGATAAAAGTAAAAGATAAATGGTTGAAATAGATAGCTACATGGATGGATAGACAGTTGAAATAAACAGCTAAAAGTAATGGGTACATAGTTGAAATAGCTAATAGTATTTAACCGTTTAAATATTTAGCAAAAAAGTAATAGATAAATGGCGAAATGGAACTACAGTAAGTACTGCCACTCCAAGTGGTAGACGAACCACATAGACTATAATATTGCTTCATGTGATAATGGCTACTGAGAGTTGGTTTCTAAATATAATTTTAAATAAATATGTTTGTGATTATCTGTGGGTATGTTGAGTGAGTTTAAGGAGATAAATATTTCATAGGGCCTGGAGGCATTTACACATTCAAGCTATTAATCTTCCAACGCATTCTCATGAACGAGCTACATCGGCTACAGATCTCCGCGCTACAGAGCGGCAGTCGCTAGCTGTTTACCTGCTACAGAGCTTCGTGACGCAGCTACAGGTAGATGTGTTTAGCCGCTACAGAGCTCGAAATAACTAGTAAAGTTTAGGAAAAGGTTGTGGTTTGTTTTAAAACACTCCCAAGGAACACGCATTTCCTGGGTGAAAGTCTTTCGTTTTCCCCAGGAAGTGAACTCCACTGCCTGGCTTGAAAGTCCTGTGTGTTAACACCCACCCATCACCCTGACCACGTCTACCCGCGATCTTATACATGTAACCCTATCGCCATAGGCTCGTAATATGAAAAACACTTTATGCAGCAATCACAGTGTTACACCCTTGGACTACATACTTGGTAAAATGGTGAAAGAGACATCTCAGTGTATAATAAATCTGTCTAGGGTAAGCTATGACTCTCGTTATGGCTTTAGTAACTGAGAGGCTAGGAGAACAATCCTGGTTTAATAACCAAAACCAATATTAACTTAATGCTCAATATATATGAATTAACCCATCTAGTTTTACAGTATAATGAGAAACACAAACACAGTATCTCTCTTCATCAATGAAAATAAAATAGTCAACAGAAAGACCCGGGCCGTTTATTTTTTAGTATTTTTACCTTAGTGCGCTCTTTGACCCTCATTTATCAACGTAACGTAGAAACCAGCGCAGATATGAGCGCAGAAATCATCTTACGACAGGCTTCATGTGTGATTCATGAAACGTTCGGATCACACCAATTGGAGCGTAAGAATGGTGGTACATTAATAAATGCAGCGGCTGGAAACGATCGTAATTTAAATATCACGCCCCATTATAAAATAGAAAATAGTTCACAGTGCTATGTATTTAAAATACACATTAAAACGCTAGGCTATATGGTTTGTCTCTCACTATCTGCTCGACTCTGCTCTCCTCTACACCCTCGTGTTTTTTTCCATTGACTGTATATAAGAATGGACCAACAGATCCCGTTGCTCTGGGCGGAGACCAGTGAAGGCCAATAGAAGCACTTTTCTGGTGATGGCTAGGGTTACTGCGCAGCCTCCAACTGAGAGAGACGACGTAACTGTGCCGTGAGCAACGTGTCTGAAAGTTGTAAGTCTTCTGGTAGCTGTGCCAAGAGAAATCTCAATCATTCCCATTCTTGCAGAGACGGAGAGCGTAGGTATATGTAAGGAGATAACATATGCACAGGCTAATTATTGCTAACTAAAATGCTAGTTAACATTAGTAATTACACTTAAACAGCTAATGTGAGACGAAACTGCCTGCGAGCTTCTCCTGTACTATACGGTAATTCCTCTACTATGCGACAGTAAGTCGCGTGGTTGTGACACAATCGTTAGCCTATTTTTACAAAAACGTCTACTACGGAGCCATAACGTGAGGTACGAGGTAATGGAGCCTTTTATACATTGTCGTGTTTCTTTAGAAATAAACAATGGACAAATAGAGTCTTTAAACGCTTCAGATGTAAAGTTATTCGCTGTCAAAGTGGCGCCAAAATGAATGGCAGTCAATGGAATGCTAACGGGAGGTGATTGCTTTTTAGCATGAAACTGGCGCCATAGGAGGTTCGCGGTTCGAGGAGAGGCTTACCCCCTTGGTTTTTTCTTTTTTTCTCTCTTCCTCTTCTTCTTCTTCTTCTTCTGCTTGTGATTACACAGAGGTCAACAGGAAATCAAACTCTCACAGGTCATCTATAACGTAAATAATTAAGTTCTTTTTTTTAACTAAACAAGCCTTGAAACATCATGAAAACATTAACTGCAAATAACTGTCTGAACAGAACGAAAATACTGATTATTGATTTCAATAAATGTAATGCACGTTGACATAAACCAAATAAAAGGTATTCAGGTTCAGTTTCAGGTTATTACATACAGCAGCAGCCAAAAAAAAACAAAAAAATAAACATGGGAATCATACGAATTACAGTGCTTATCTTTTCGTAGCTTTTCGAATGTATGGTTCATGAGAACAGGCTGAATCTGCGGCCTTGATTTGCTTTCCTTTCACTCAATCAAACGACTTGTATTTGACACTCAATTTCTCATCTGGGAGATGACACAACAGTGTAATTCTCCTTACCTCCGTCAGGTTCTCAAATCCAATAAACACAGTTCCCCATTACCTTTTGAAGATGGGTTTCCCAATTTAACACAGCCAAAAATTGGCTTTGTGTGGCATGCTAAAACCTAACAATGGCGAACACAATGAAGGTGTAATTGACAAATTTCGAGGATGGTTGAAGCCATAGGCATCAAAGGCCGAGCATTTACTGATCACACCCCTTACAAACAACCACTTATCATCTTCCCACATTACTAGTGCATTTATCTGCTTGCTGAGTAATCCTTGCTGAGTTGTAGCCACTATTTCTGACCTAACAGGTAAAGGGACAGAACCAATTTCAAGACAACTAACAATACAAATAATGTAGTTTGCTCCAGTAACAGGTGCCCCTCCTTCCTTCGCCTTTCCACCCACCATGAGCACCATTACCACCACCATTCCAAGGTGAAACCCTGATAATTGGTCATATGGGATGGGGGCTGATATTGCTCTAGCAAAGCCACTTGGTGTGTCGCTGAACAGGCCAATGATGAAGCCTCTGCCATCTGCCCTGCTTTTCCACTCTTCAGCACATTTCGACAAAGATTATCATCACCTCTAATTTATGACATACTATTTTAGTGTCTGTATGTAGTGTCAGTGTTAAAATTGCATGTGAACTAATCACTCACTGATTGCACTGCGCCTTTTAGTACCAAGAATTGCATCTATGATTTATAAATGATTGGAAATTAATGTTGTTTCGTTGATTTATATAAGGGTAATTGTGAGTCTTGCTCTGCTGTGATTTTTTTTATTTTTTATTCCCGACTGCTTGTTTAGTGTTCCTCCCAGGTTTCTCCCTGCCATTCTTTGTTCTGTGAGTTATGGGGTTCAACAGGCTACCATATGGACAGTAAATGTGGTTTCTGTCACTGCAAAACTCTTTTACACTTTACTAGCGCTTTGCTTTCTTAATCATGAGTGCCATTATCATTATCGTTGATGTAGCATTTTGTTTTGGTCGTTAGACTCAGGGCTTTGCATGATTAAAAATAAAATATATGGCACGGTGCAATCTGCGGCGTCTGTTGTGCCTGCCGAACCAGCAGTTCTGCCTGCATTGTTATTGCTCTCATCAAACCCTACAAATGTATATTTCAGACATTATGCCTCCACTGCAAGATCGCAGTCACATGGCAGTTTTATCATCCGGTTGGTGAACCGCATATAAATATTTTATATCCCTTAAGTCAACAGTATTTGTAGCACCTTAGTAAAAAGTTGGATTTACAGCAACAATGACGTGGCTGGTGTTTTCATGTGCCCACCTATCGATCACATCCAAGATGCTAAGTTGATGATGTACTGATATCTGCCCTGCTATGACAACAGAAGCAGCTGAACGCCCGGCTGCTGCATGGATACTGCACTGCAGTCATGTTTCACCTGTGCTCCATTCTGCCTTAGAAAACATCCATTTTTTTGGGGTATTTTCAGCCATTGCATCAAACCCTTCTTTTTTCCTTCGCTATCTCCCCTTCCCACAATTTATCTGAAGGGTTCTTTGTGGTGGGCTGTATGGGCAGACTTCGTGCTCCATAAATCCATGCAACGAGTAAATTAAAAATATCAACTCAAACAGAGCGACCAAAGTGACAGGATTATGGCACAGAAAGTCCACTTGCGGATGAAGGAAATTAACACTGAAAAAGGGCAGAGGAGAAAGCCACGTATTCTCTTGGCAGCAGCGCCTTACTGCATGAAAAACCAGGTTATAATAGAAATAGCAGTGCCTTACCACCTTCAATCCACTGTCTTCAGCGTTCCCACGCATTGAAATGGAAAGCTGTGAAATGTTGCAGAATTTCTTTACACCATATTAGTTAATTGGTTGGGATAAGATGTCAGCACAGTGTGTGGCAAAATGATTGTCTTCCTAAATAGTAATGTGTTTCACATTTCATGACAATTATTGACAATAAGAAAAGTTAAGCTGAATTCACATGGCGGTACTAATGAGATGTCATCGCCATCCCAGCCGCTGTGGAAACAACTGTGGGAATGATGGTGAGACATAAACCTTAGCAAGCACTCTGATTTGTCTCACTCTTCACAAAACTGGTTAATGGCTCAAGTGCAGAACCCAAATGAAGCAAGGAAAACAAGAGACGACTGATCGGCCGTATTCATAATGTCTGAACACTCTCTGCCTTTCTTTAGCATGCAGCACACGCCCTTAATATTTCTGAATTTATCAGTGGAGACCACTCTCCCCAGAAAGACAAGAGGATATGCAAACGACCCTTGACAGAAGGCATTTGATATGCTAAGGAATCCCCATAAATGGTATTAACTTGGCCAGGTGCTTTTCAGCATATGAATAAAAAGGGATTTGAGAGAACAACAATATTCAGTAACTGAGAGAAAAGGTGAAAGGAGCCGAGACTCGCATGGGAATTGTATAAAGCCTAATGCAACTAAGGAAAATCCACAAAACTATCAGCACTTCATCTCTTAGGTATCTACATGCTGGAGTCAGGAGCTGCTCCACCACAGTCTGCATACAAATGTGGAATTGCATTTCCCCAGACTATGGAAACCAGAGCCAGCAAAGCATGTTCTCAACACACTAACAAATTCCTACGAATGCCCTTTGTATCCTAATATTTATGCTCTGACCATGTTTTGGGGGAGTTAATGAAACAAATCTAAGACTGCCTGTTTCTTCTGTGTAACCTAATACACACCGAAAAGGTTTGCCTTAAGTTAAATTACATTGTAGCCCAGCTAAGGGCACCGTTTCGTCACCTTTTGTTCTTTCCAGAAATTGAATGTCCTTTCTGATCTCAAACGTTACATACCTTTGTGGCCCCACCACCCCACACCAGGTCCCTGTCAATAGAAAATTACCATCTAACACTTGCTGCTTTTGTCTGATTTAAGCGGAGGTTGGGAAGCCAGGGCAATTGATCCAGGGCATATATCAATAGCACAACCTCGAGATACTCAGCACTTTTCAGAAGGCTGCACTTCCGTTTTAATGAATCTTGAAAACTGAGAGGGAGCATTTGGACCTCAGCTATTTAGCGATGCATGAAAACATGTATCAGTTTTACATCCATGTCTTAAGAGACAATGCACTTTGCTGTTTGTGCAATAGCTGGACATTTTGATCTGGAGATCAATGGCTTCCCTCCTGCTGATCAAGGTGGTTGGTGAAAGGGAGATGCGAGACCACACATTGACCATGTTATCCTTTGCAATTCAATCTATGTATGAACATGTGTTCATACCACAGGAATTCTGGCAATGACCAAGCAACACTGATCAGAACAGCCTTCGAGTTTATGACTATGACCTATGAACACGTAGATAAGCATTTAATGTCGCAATGATGTGACACACAAGGTGACCGTGCCGTAAAGAAGATATATATATATATTTCTTTTAATCGTATTCATATAGAATTGTATACAAAATTTATAAACAAACGTTGTGTAAACGGTGCTATATTAAATAAACCTATTTTTATTAGAATATATTTCTATTCTATTGCGTTCCAAGACATACACCGTTTCACATACTTCACAAAACACAACATTGAATCAAACAACGCAACAAATACTGCAAACAAGTATCACATCAGACATTACATAATAATATAATTGTCATGGTTAGCGAGGATGGTGGACCCAAATGCAGAGAGCAGGCGAAGGAGTAATGAGCACGAGGATTTATTAAACACAAAAACAGGAGCAAACCAAAGGCGGTCCAAAAATGGAGCAGGCAGAAAACAACAGAACAGGCTACGACGTGCTGACAGGAACAAAACCAGACAAAAACAATGATCCGACGAGAGACAAGGGAAAAACAGAGAGGCTAAATACACAAGGTAACGAGGGAACGAGAGGCAGGTGACACAACAGGTGGAACAAATCAAAAAAGGCGGGAAACAAACAAAGACAGGAAGAAAGCTAGACAAGACAAGGGAGACAAGACAGACTACAAAATAAAACAGGAAACAAGCACAATACAGAACAGAAACCGACTACAAAAATAATACACACCACAAAATACCAAAACCCTGACAATAATAATAGCTGCATTTTAATTGATTACTTTCACATTCAGTGCTTAGTGTACACTAAGGCCTACTTAGAACCCAAACTCTGATTTAACAGTGTGACAGACTGAGGAACAAAAGACTGGGTCTGTTCGGTATAGCCTCTGGGACTCTAAATCTTTTGTTTGAATGCAAAAGCTGAAATTCCTCAAATAAAATATGAGAGCGGTCTGATATAATACAACCAGCCAGAGACAACATTCTTTTAGTAGTCACAGTTTAAAAACTCAAGCATACTGTACAGTCTAGTAAGTGTAGTTTTAAGCTAAACAGAGAAACATTTGCAGCATACACCAATTCCATACTGATTGTACCAATTTTATAGATTGGCAAAATAATAACAGGATGTGTGTGTGTGTGTGTGTGTGTTTGCTTCAAGTGACCTCAGTCTCCTATGGAAGTAAATGCGTTGTTGTGCCTTGCTACAGATATAATCTTTATTTGCACTCCAAGATAAAGCAGTATCCACATAGATGCCTTAATATTTATAGGAGGATACTTGTTCAATCTGTACTTGAACCGAATTTGTTCTAAGGTTTCATCACAATAGAGGTTAAGGCTAGAGGATGATGATCGCTGAGTAATTTGGACATGCCTGTTTTGGAAGAGGTATTATATGTGACCTCATTTCAGTGTCTATAGCACACTGAAAAATAAGTTGCCACACAGGCGCAAGCTACTTGTTTCTTACTGAGTGAACACAATTTGAAGAATTTTTTTTAAATGTATGAAATGACAAGTTTCCAGTGTGTTATCACAGATTTCCCATGCTGTGCTAAGTATCCTCTGCTGCACACCTACTGTATATGTAAGGGTAATGCAGTGTAGTTATCCATGAGCATTTTAAAGCTGAAGCACATTTTGCTTTGAACAGGGGAAATAACAACCATCTGTATACTTCAGGCTAGGGGTCCACTTCATTGATCTGATGCACAATTGGGGGTCACGGATAAAAGAATCCATGTTTTCTTTCAGACCTGCTGGTGCTGAAGATAGTATGGCTGGCCCATCCCTGGCAGTGGCACAGTATAGGCATTAGGGGTTGCCCCCCATGTGCTTTGGGAGCCTATGGCCTTATTAATTCCACCACCCACTGGGTGAATTTGCACTAGTATAGCCAGGGATTTGGGCCCCTTTTAGATCTCATATCTTTATTTAGACATTCTAACAACTTACAATCCACCCTTCACACAGCTGAGCAGTTACTCTTATGTTAATAAATGAATACATTATTGGGGGGTGGGGTAAACGTCATATTTCTGAGCTGCAGCATTTTAAGAAGTGTGTGTGTGTGTGTGTGTGTGTGTGTGTGTGTGTGTGTGTGTGTGTGTGTGTGTGTCATTTGATACATTTGTAAACTGATTGAAGTGGTGAACTACAGAGCTGCAGTTAATGTGATGTGTTGGCTGAAGAAACTGGTTGTTTATTACAGAAAGTTCCAAACCCTAAAATCCAGTCTTATCTGTTTGGTAACCACAGCTAGACATAATGACAATACCATTTTGCCCAAAACACCTTCTGCCTGAAATAATGTGAACCAAATCCACCCTAAACACATTGACCTATACAAATCTAATTAAATAGTACTAATTAAAAGTACATTTTAGAAGAAGAAACATCAGTTAGACCTGTCTGTCAGATATCGCATGTTATAATAGAAATGGTGTCCAACAACAAAATCAATTGAAGAGGCAAATTTGGAATCCATTCATTGATTTTAATGAAGCTTTTGTTAGCTTTATAAAGTCGGAGATGACTGTTGTAATGATGACAGAAATCCCTGATGGGATCTATAAATTACAAAAGACATAATCGTACTGCATTTTAGTAATTTGGCTCAGCCCACGAAAAATGAATATAAATTACCCCCAGTTTCCACTTCAACAACATTGAACACAGACACATCTGTGCACGCACGCACACACTTACTTTCCTCAAGGGCATGAACAATAGCACACAGGAGAGAGGGGTGTGAGAAGCGGTGTGGCATATTGCTGGGACTAATTTACCAGCGGCTAGGGGAAGTGCTGAGTGGACACAGCTCAGCGGCTGATTCGGGGCCAGGGCTGGGGCCCCTAGGCGACAGACAGACACCGCCAAGGAGCTGAGGCAGCGGAAAAGTCTACCTCACACAAACGCTAAAACACACATTCACACATACTCTCTTTGGCTTTCACACTCTTGTCATTCACTTCCTCATCAAAGAAAGGCGGGTGTATGTCAAGGATATGCCACCCCTGGGTGCCAGCTGCAGCTCCTGTCAATACAACGTGTACTTTTCTTTTGTATTTGTTTTTTTTTTCTTCCTTTTTTGGCATCTGTCATCTTGCTCCTTGTGCATGTCCATGCTGTTTCTCCCCTTAATGACAAGGGCATCCCATAGCGCCAGATGGACCTCCCATCTAGCCAACCTACATTCCCTTCACAAAAGTTGATCTTGTCACAGTTTTGAAAAACAAATGGCATTTTCCCCTAAGAACTTTGCACAAACGCATTCTGGTCATGCTGTGAGTTTTGCAGTGAGGTAATCGGTGACAATTTTAAAACTCCCAAACTCTCACTCTATAAACTATGCTTGATGTATATGACTTGTATTCTCATACCATTTGTGAATTGATATGTAACCAAAGAATATACCTTTTTACATTGTTTTTAAATAAGGATGCAGATGAAGGTGGATGGATGGTTTACAAAGGATAGTAAATAAAATAAAATAAAAATTATAAAAAAAATGTTTACATACGTGGGGTGGTGATGGCGCAGTGGATATGACACATGCCTTTGGTGTGGGAGACCTGGGTTTGATTCCCACTGTGATACATCAACCAATGTGTCCCTGAGCAAGACACTTAACCCCTAGTTGCTCCAGAGGTGTGCGACCTTTGACATATATAGCAATTGTAAGTCACTTGGGATAAAAGCGTCAACTAAATGACATGTAATGTAACATGACAGAGATTCAGCACCATGAACAGCAACAGTAGATAGTCATCCAGGCCTCCAAGAAATCACAGAAGTGACTTACTATACAAATTAGTACATTATTTTGTCTGTTGCTTTTTGAGCATCCAAACTCTGAAGTACAGTATATTGTACCCTCAACAAAAGACTTTCACCCAGGAAATGCGTGTTACTTGGGAGTGTTTTAATACAAACCATGACCTTTTTCCTAAACTTAACTAGCCGTTTCGGTGCCTAAAACTTAAATTCTGTCGCTGGATAATGCTCACTTTTTCTTGCCTAAACTTAACCGTAATTTCCGCCAAAATGACCGGCAGCTCGCGGTGCTCCATTCCCAGCTCAGTCACCTAGTCTGGGGTAACTGAACCACCAACTACCTACTATGAAGGCCTGTGATAATATTTGTGTTATTTTATGTAGACGTGGTAACTGCCTCTTAGCTGGAACTTGTCAAATTTGGTTATTTCAACATAAAAATATGTTTTCATTGTTGTTTAACCCATGCCAACATGATTCAATTGAATGACCAAATGGATGAAAATGTTGCTAGTTTGTGTTAAATCGAGATAATAGTGCGAGGCCTTTGTTCAAATCACTTACCTCTGCTTTCATGTTTCTGCTCTCTGGTGTTAAACGGTCCGGAAGATACCAAGTAGTGATTAGTTGAGGGGCGTTTAGACGTTCAGAGTTCCCTTATGTTCTATGTGATGTGTAAAGTAACTTAAGATAATACTTGATGTTCAGAGTGTGAATGTAGATGTTTATGTATTTGTTGTGTTTTTGTAGCTTTGATTTAAAGTTTTCAGACTTTTCAGGGCTGCGGTCAATGCTAGTTTGTGAATAAATACATAAAGTAATGCCACCTGCAAGACAGGCTACACTGACCATAACTCCCCCGGCTCTGTTCCACCTCTCTGACTCCACACCTCTCGGAAAATCTCAAACTAATATATGAAACCACCCGTTTTTACCTTACTCCTCCCACTGCACATATTATTGCTTGGTGCATGGCAGGATAAATGGCAGAGGCTCAAGACTGTTCAGTGGATATTTCAAAAGTAATTTTCCTTTACACACCATATTGAAACAGCTTACTACATATTTACTTTACACCAACTTCAATATGTGTACTACGAGTATGTGGTAACTGGTTTAGAGAACAGAACAGCATGTGTATTTAGTCCTTTTATACTTGATAAAAACAGCAAAAAGACGGCTTCATAAGACTTCAACGTGCACAGCATTCTTCTCTATGACTCACTGTCAAACCTGTAGACAAAGAAAAAAATGAAATAATGACTACAAATACTTGGGGCCCTATTTTAACAATCTAAGTGCACTGCGTGAAGCGCATGGCGCAGGTGTGTTTAGGGCGTGTCCAAATCCACTTTTGCTAGTTTAACGGTGGAAAAAAGGGTCCGGGCGCATGGTTCAAAAGGGTTGTACTTAGTGTCTTCATTAATTCATAGGTGTGTTTTGGGCGTAACATGCAATAAACCAATCAGAGTGTCATCTCCCATTCCCTTGGGCACGTTTGTACCTTGGCGCATTGCTATTATGATGGCGGATTTGCACCGTCATATTTTTATTTGTAATCTTTTGCATGTTTGTGTGCTGCTGCGCTTCCCTGAATGTGTGTAACAAGCATAGTGTGTTCGTTCTGTGCATAAGCGTAGGCACATTTTACTAATTTGCTGTTAAAATAACAATGCAATGCTGCGCTATTGACTTTAGACCAGGTTTTTGTTGGTCAATGGCGCGATCACTTCCCGCTGCCTCAAGATAGCAATACGCCAAGAATTCACCTGAACACACCTCCGTGTAAGATCAGCACGCCCATGGGCGCAAAGATGGGCGCAGGTGCATTTGCTATTTAAACAACGCGGGCGCTGGACGGGAAATTGACAACTGCGTCGGGCTTAAACTAGCAAAGACACTTGCGTTGGGCTTTGCGCTGCGCCGGGTGCAAGACAGGGCCCTTGGAGTGGAAGTCAGGGTCTAAATCCCCGACTTGCGTCTAACATAAGCGAACTTGTTTCCAGATTTCATTTTGAAGCAGACGTGGTGACCCGACTCTTTATTTCACTGTTTGTCACATCAAACAAAAGAAAAGGGGCAATGAGATCTTTGTTGATAGCAAATAATGATAATTACACTCTCAGCTGACATTGTTTGGATAATTTACACAAATTACTAAACTTTGCCTATTTCAACACTAATTTGACCGAGTACAACAATGACTCGGCAAAATGATAAAATATCTGTATGAAGTGATTGTCAGGTACTGATAGAAAACAATACATCTCTGGCATATTTCAAAGAATTACCATATCATAATTATAAGTGTAATAAAAGACCACAATGCACTGTTTAATACAAATGTTTAATGTTAATGTCATTAAGTGCCTGCATGTTGATTTCACATGTAAACAGTGATGTAACCCTGCCATGGCATCACATCAGCGCGGCGGATTTCCTGTCTTTATCTTCACAGTGTGTTGTCGTACTTCATGCTGAGCCTGTAATAGCCGCCGATCCTTGACCCTGAATGCCAATCAGTTCTTTAAACTGTGATGGCACATGTTGCTTTTTTGCATTTTAAGTCATATATCCATTAATTGTTGAATATTCCTCCCCGCTGTGTGCCAGTGCTCGCTGAATTCGAGGAAGCAGATCCCTGCTGTCATTGTGATGATAAAGTGCACTTAAAAAAAAAAAACATAAAAGAGACTCTACTGGGAGATTAGACATAAATGCAGCTTTAATTAGTTTCCGTGAAACGGATAGTGTCAGGTCGGAATGTACTGTACGGCTTCCCAGTAGGGGTCTCGGGTATTTTACTTCAGCAAGGTGTGCGGTATAGATCCTAGCAACGTGAGGAAGGTTGAAAATGGGTGTCAGGGGCCTGCCGCAAGCTTCGCTGGTCCAGAGGCAGCCAGCACCCTCTTCCTTTCTGATCTTTGAAGCTTCAGCTTGTACGAACCGGCGGCAAATTGCTCTCCGGGGCAAGGAGATAAAAGAGACATATGCAGAGATTCTTTCTTTTTCTTGGTGGACCACCTAGCTGAACCAAAACATGGCACTGTCCTCTTCTTCCATCTCCTACATAGGTCCCCACTGTTGGGTACACAATTCCTGGGAATCAAAGGGCGAGCTCCAGGATTGATCTGCTCCCAAATGGAAAGTCTACCAAATAACACACACACACATATATATATATATATATATATATATAGATAGGGCTGCAGCTATTGATTCTTAGTAAGTATTCTAGTAATCAAGGATTCTACTGATTATTCCATTGAATCGAGTAATCGGATAAGAAATACTTTTGCTTTATAGCAAACAGCAATAGTAAATATACAAAAGAGAGGTTTCCTTTTTAGAAAAAGCAACATTTGTATTGCCTAAATTGCATACTATAACAGGGATAGATGCTAATATTTTTAAGCACTGGCCGCATGGGCCACCAAGCCCCTTATTCTGTTGGCAAAAGTACATTTTTGGTGGCCCAAATGTAAATCTTTTTCACCCCCTTACCCTTCACGCCTCTGGCTCTTTACAACTTTCTGTCGTTTTCTCTTGCCTGTCTCTTCTCTTAGCCCATCACTATGTTCACTCTCTTCCTTCGTTTTGTAATCTGCGCCATCAGTCTTGTGTCCACAGAAGCGTCAGTCCATTGTGCGCTAGTAATAATCATCCATGCTTAAACACAGTTAGCGGTACAACATTAGTTGTATTGATTAAAAGAAGCTTCGAGCCTGAGAATATTGCATCAAGAATTTTTTGTAATCAAATTATTCGAGTTACTCAAGGAATTGTTTCAGCCCTAATATATACTTTGTATATAGACAATGCAACACGTCACACTTCTTTGTATGGCTTAATAGGACGTCTATAGTTTCACTGATCCTCTGGCACCCCTGTTCTTATTTTTTATTGTTATATTACATTTTTGCGATTTCAAACAAGCAAAAGCATGATATCCAACACTAGGCATGACTACTTTTCTTTCCCGGACATTAAGAAGCAACAAACAAATCCAAGGATAAAAGAAGTTCTGATTTGGGCAGGAGATCTCTCCACAGAGAAGGAAGATGTGGGATAATCTACTGTCAAAATCGAACAAAAAAACTAATTGAATTATTCATGCTTATTTTCCTTTTATAAATTGAAACAAATTTACTGTTTATGGTTTTGTTTGTGACACATAAAGCTTGTTACTTTGTACCTGTAAATCCTGAGTTATGCTCCCTGATTAGAATACATTCTCCTCCTCTATTTATGTTTGTCATTTTGATTTTGCACAAAAGATCAGAATAGAAGCAGCAAGGCTGCTATGAATAAAGCCAAGTGGCCCGGCTGGGAACTTCCACACGACTCTTTGGAAATAAAACGTTCTAAAGATCACAAGATAATTTCACAACAGCCCAGACATTATTTTGATAAATGGACACTAAGTCTGTCTTTAGCTGGTCATACAAGACAGATTCACATCATTATCAGGCGCAATCATTGGTTAACAGTCCATAGACTACACATTGATCAAACGGCACAAAGCAGCAGCTCCGCTTGTTAGTCAAAAACTGTCACCCCGGGGATCTGCCTTTGGGAATCCACAGCCCTGAGGGCGAGACACTCAGCAACATTTGGCACAACACATTTTTGCCCTGACACATATACACAATGTGGCAGTTTGCGTGAGCCACTGCTGTCTACAATCACGATCAGTAGAGTTGTTTGCTTGCATCTAAAACTAATTGGTTCACATTTACACAATGACCTACTGGCAAATTGGCCTTGTCGGCTAGTTTCAGCTGTGTCCTCCCCCTGTGGAACTTTATTGTGGTGGAAGCATGGGCGGCATCTTGCCCAAAACCCTCAAACACAGCATCTTAACCTTTTTCCTCTGAGGAACAGGCTGCTGCTGAATGCACAAAAGTGGCTTGACATTAAGGAAACTGAAACTGCTGGCATCGGAGGGGGCTAGGTGACGTGGTATGAAGACCTTTCACAGAGAATTGCGTCAGCAGAAGTTCTTAAGTGTATAGCCCAGACCTTAGAGGTCGGGATAATTCCACTGCTCCAACACTGTCTTTTTTCATACTAGATAAAAAGGTTAGATACCAACTGTGAAAGTGCAGGTGGCTACGAGCAGTACACAGCTGCATTAGTACTATACTGTATATAGCTGTTGGCAAATAAAACATACTGTAAATAACATTGGGTTAGGTTGTGATGAACACATCACTTCAAAGTACCGTGGATGAGGATATCATAAAGGGAGGACAAATGTTGAGCATGTGATTGTAAAGGATATGAACCACTTATTCATGGTCACATTTGCTCAGTTAGACTTAAAATTATACTTTACCTTTTAAAATAGGGGTTATGTTTAATCTAGGATGCACAACAGGTTGTTTAATTTCAAGGAGAAGCTACTGTTCTTACTGCTGAAGAAGGGAGATTACTCTAGCACACGTTGTAAGCAACCCGTTCTCACTCCCAACTCGTGAAATACGGACGCTTGGTCAGTGGCTGTCAGCGTCAGATACGACGCAATAAGCACCCCTTACACGTAGGGAGGCTGGTTGGGATGGTGGATGGGTCAAATAACACAGGACTTTCACCTCGGAGACCAGGGTTTGTGTCCCGCTTATCACTGAAACATTAATTTTATAACCCCAACCACGATCTTTTTTCCTAAACCCAACTGTCGCATTCGTCTTTTCCTAACCCCAACTGTCCCATTCTTGTCCCATGTGTCGTGTAAACGTACCTTTAATAAGTCCACCCACGATCTGTTCCTAAACCTAACTACATCAAAAGTGACGACAATAGTCCCGACCCAGCTCGTTTAGATAAAGGGCACCTGACCAAGCATCTGTATTTTACGCGATGGGAGTGAGAATGAATTGGTTTAAGACATCAGTAGCCAAATTCGGTTTTGTCAGTCTTCAATGAATTTTACGCTACAATGATTACTTTAGAAAACTGATTTGTACTTCTGATTTTTCTTTGTCAGTAGGATTTTTAAAGTTTATTATTGAGTTCCTGAAATGTGCCTTTGCTGATGACAAATGTCAAATTATTAATGACAGCAATCACCTGCTGAAACAATTAAATCAACCATTGATACATTGACTATGGAACAAGAATCCCTTAATATGCCATAGATTGCACCTTCATTTAACATAGTTTAGGATGGTAGTCCTTGAGATCCCTTTATTTGTCCATTAATCTCAAAAGGCAAAACCCAAAGCCCATAAAATTTAATCCACACTGATGCCTGACATTAAAACCAAATTGAAAGCTGTCTCATGTTTAATGTTGTCTGAATAAATGTTGGAATTGAAGTCATGACTGACACTTGATCAATACAGTTTCACCCATTATCCAAAAGGGTGCCAAGGATAGAACTTTAGTTGATTTTGATATTTGAAAAAAAAAATTACACTAATTAACTACAAGAACCCAAACCTTTTCATGACATTTTCATTTATACAACATTTGTCCAACATATTTGTCTCTACATGTAAATAACGTTTAAGAAAACGTTTGCTTTCATTTAAAACAAAGACACCATGTGAACACCCGGTAAATATTTTATGTTCTTTTGGACATCCATTTGTATTTTTTAGGTTAGCATATAGGTAAAAGTATAAACTCTGGGCCAGATGAACTAACGCTTTTGTGCCCACTTCAGGCGTATTTGTTTCGCAACATGCGCGCAAAAGCATGGCGAGGTATGTACAAACAGGTCGCGCTGAGGTAAAAGCACAGACTGCCTGTCGCAGGGACTGAAAATGGCAAATTACGCTTTTCCGTGTCATGCATATGCATTCATGGGAGGGTGAAGGGGAAAGTGGGAGTTTCCCAAAAAGAGATGGGAGGAGAAGCGTAAACCAGTACTTAACGCTTTACTACAGCGCACTAGTCAATACATACATTTCCCCACCACTAATGCCGAAATAACACACATCACTGTTATCTCATAAACAAGCAGATCAACTTCGTTATCGCAAAATCTTTGTTTTCGCTGTTTTGACTGACTTGGTGGCTTATCCATGATAGAAAGATGCACGCAATTTACGGTATAGTGGGCGGAGAAAGACGCCGATTACCCAATGAACTGCAGGTTTGGGAAATACGACGTAAGCTGAAGTATCACAGTGTGCAATTTCTGCGGGTTGGCCATGGTGCTGATAACGCCATTTGCAAATGTACGTACATCTGGCCCTCTGTATTTAAACTCTTAAAACTCTTATTTAGGGATCTGAGTTCTTCTCTTCTTCCCTCTGGATAATTTGTGCATTTCCCATCCACTCACTAAGGGAGGTTAGTCTCAAGTGTTGCAACTGCAGTGGCTAATTTATGTGTGCAAAATAAATGCTAACAAATGATTTTTAGTTTCAACCATAATGAGCTGGCAAAGCAATGTTGGGTTACGGATATGGAACTCCAGAAATGCTTAAAAAACAGTTTTGCAAACAGGTAGCTACCATATGCTATTGTTCTGAAATACAGCATAGAGTTCCCTCTTGGTGAGGTGAATTGTTTAATTATTCCAGGCTGTAATGACTCCAACAGTTGCATTCATAACTTAGTGCCAAGGGACAGTACAGCATCTGGACTTCCTTTTTAGTACCTCGGTCAGCTACTCTTTGAATGCCGGTCAGCTATTTCGGTAGCCTTTCAAGCACATTTTTACTAATTAAGCTAATCCACCATGTGCTTTAAAAACACAAAACAATTCTGTGAGGCTACTTGTTCTAATACATTCTATGCAATCACACACACACACACGTGTGCCAATACATGCAAAGGCACACACACACACACACACACACACACACACACACACACACACACACACACACACACACACACACACACCGCACATTGGGTCTCTTGCTCACACAGGAGTGTGCTCAGTTGAACACTTTGAACCAGTACAGCATCATTAGCGTGCTAGGTTGCCAGAGGCTATGGGAAAGGGCTACCGCACACAGCTCTGGCTGCTCACAGTGTCTTCCGCAAAGCCCATGAGGTTCATTACAGAGATGCAAGCTCCAGCAGCCAGCACACTGTGAACCAGAGGAAAGTTATCATGGCAATGATTCAGCTGTCTGTATCTTTCACTCAAAAAGGATTTCCTTGCCTTGGCTTGCCTTCCTTAGGCTCATTTAACAAATGGCAGGGGAGATTCTCAAGGCACTTTGTCATTATCTTAAAGGGAAAGGTACCATTGGAAATAAGCTAAATCGACACTCTAACCACTGAATTGGTATGTACCCTGAAGCAGAATGTGTTTGTTGGCACATATACACAGACAGTGGCACAGAGGTGGATATTAGCACACATACAAACACCTACACTCCAAAACACACCCAGGCAGTTTGGTCCAAGCATTCACAGGGTCCTTATCTATTAACGCTGACGGCTGGCTTCAACACACAGGTAAAATTACAGTGGAATATCATTATCTGAAGGCATCTGCTGACCTTGACGGCCATGAAGTATAGCTTCTCTCCTCTCCTCCTCTGAACAGGAGAACAGAGCGGTGAGAATAAACACGTTGCCTAATCCATGCTGAAGTCAGCGCTCTCGAGAGATGAAATGCAAAAGCAATGTGTCGTCTCCCCTCCCCCCTCCCCCTCCCAATCTGTTCTCCCTCTCTATCTCCTTTCCTATTTTCTCCCCTCTCTCGCCGCCCTCCCATCTCAAGAACGGTGTCACTTTCACTACTTTCAGGGAAAAGTGCTGTCAGTGCTTGTCTCAAAGTGCTGAGAAATTTCAGAAAGTCTCTCAAAGTAACCATCGGCTTGTCAACTCTAAGTGGTACATATCCGGTACATAGCAGCCTTAGGAAGTCTAGAAACTACCACTAATGGGGCTTCTGCAGAATGTGTACTGTCCGACGTCCAAAAACTCGAAAATGTAAAATGAGACATACTTTATGGCTGCAAATAGAGAATTCCTTAGTTAAATCTAGTAGTGAAGACTTTATTGTTTTTGCATTTTTGTCAGCCTGCTCTTCGCGATTGGGTCCTCTAGTCCTCGTCGGTGTAACAGCTAGCTAACATTGCTCATTCTTTCAAGACCTTTTCTTTTCGTTGATGGTATTTCAAAACCTTGTCAGCTTTTGCACACACACACTGTTGTGTTCATCCCACATTAGACAGGTGGGAAAAACCAGACTGTCAAAACTTACCGCAACAGGTACCTCAGCAGTCTGTATGTTACACCTTTATTCAAATCTGGACACAACGTAACAGACGGAGCTGCAGCGTGATGTAGGGAGTTTTCAAATTACAAATGCGACCTAACAGCGGCTAACAACGTTAGCACCCAGCTGGTTTACTGCCTGTTTAGCCATTGAAATTGAGATATAACTTCAGAAAATAAACACAAAAGTCAAAACAAACACTGAGGATGCATTGCCTTAATTATAATATTAATATAATAATAATATAATTATAATTGACTAATAATTTATTTATTTTATTTAGATTGTAAAATACTAATATTCCTAACACTAATGTGTTGCATTTTCTATTTGGGGATAAGAATGATTGTATGTCTCAGGGGTCACTTGAAAACCACCCACCTGTAAAATGCATGTGTCGCCCTGCCTTTGGAAGACTTCCTGTACACGCCAGCAACTGTCACACCATAATGAGTGAAGGATGACTGGCTTAACTCGTGCTTTTATAAATCTGCTCCTGTTTTGGCTATGTTTCAATCTCCTAATTAATTCCCATCTCTAAATGAAATTAAATGGGTTTTAGCACTCCTACACCATCTATATACTTTTCATTACCCCACAGTATTTCGTAATCATTAATTAGTTAGAGTGTTTTATGTATTTACTGTGATTTTGATGAAATGCCAGCGAGCAAATAAGTAGGGATAAAGGGGAGGGAGGAAAGGGGAAAGAGAAAAAAAGTGTATGTCAATTATGTGCTAGCATGGTGTCTTGGGCAAAATATGCCAAGCTTGTATATTATTTATCGAAGCTAAGGCCGGCTACACACTGCCTGCATGACGTGAGCGTGTCAGCTGCGTGGCATGTCCGTTTTTATTTCGGCTCCTATGTTAACAGGTTAGAGCTTACACACTGCCTGCGTGACACGCATGTCTCAGGCACGGCTCGAGCCGCGCCGAAAACGCGTGCAAGCTAGAAATGGGACCGACGCCTATTTTTCACGCGACACGCAAGTGTGTCGGAAGCGTTTCCAGGCAAAGTAGAATACAAAAAGATGTTTATATGTAATTTTGACACAAATACATATTAATAAATGACATATTGATGTTTGAAAGTCTCTAGGTTTTGACAAATGCAGATATAAATGTAATAAAAAAAATAATCGATTTTCAAATATCGCACCTGTCAATACAGAACGCAATATTCTGTAGCCTATTTTGCTGTCAATACTGCCGACGTTGTCTTTGCTGTAATCAAATCAGTATATATTTATGTTTAACATGAAGTATACTACTGCTTGAGTGCAGTAAATCAATGGGAAACATACATGTGTACAGACAAGGCTAGCAGCGTCAGACACGTTTCTGGTGTGTAAAGACAGAAAAATCCACGCAGCCGCCACGCAACTGACACGCAACAGAAACGCCACGCTCATGCCACGCAGGCAGTGTGTAGCCTATAGTTCTAATGCAGTGAGGAGATGAGTAATCATGGCCCTGGGCATCTACAGTACAGTAGACCCCAGACATGCCAGGGAGCCATTCATGCCACAGTAAATTTTCTTCTCTATTTTGTTGCTTGCATTACTAATGCAGATTTCCCTTTTTTTTTTTTTTTCTCCGGCCCACCACTATCAGTTCTGCCTCTCACTTTCTTTCCTTTTTCTTCTCTCAGTATGTCTGACTTTTTTACGCTTCACTCTTTCTTTGACACCTCAAATGTGTAGACAGACAGTCACAAGCCTGTCAAAACCAAATGTTACAACAGAGCGAGGATAAATGAAGTGAAAGAACATCAAACACCTGCTTCATTTTTTTCTTTTATTCATCTATAAATGTGTGACTATTTTTATCTTAGCAGAAATACTAATTAAAAACGAGATGGAAAGGTCGTAGCAGTACCTCAGGCAAATGTCAGAGTAAACAGCAGAAAGCCACATTCTCGCATGCTATCTTTTTCCCATTGCTTACTTACAGCACACACTCATACAATTATTTTTGCCTGCTAACCTGTTCCCACTCTCATAAATGACCTGCCACCCACTCTTTCGTTCACATATACAATACACACATCTCTACACACACTCTATCCCTGCTACAATTCTCTCATGTGATAGTGTGTTCCACTCCCTGAGCACCTTACCCTAAAATGGCCCACTGAATAATGTTCAGAGCCTCTTGAGCTTCTGTAATACCACTTCTTTAGCGCCCAGCCACATAAAGGGGAGATGACTATTTAAAGACCCTCCAGCTTTAGGAAGAGGAAGGTCTGAATGGCATATACCCCATGGACAGCCTCTTTTATTGGCTGTAGGTTCCCATCTCCATGTTCCCCAGACGTCTGTCTCCCCCCTCCTCCCAGCCCCCTTCCACGCTCTGATATTTCACCATTGCTAGACGCCACATTAGAGGATGCAGCGTTGTTCGCCCTGCTAGCAACACATGCCCTCGTCTCTGGGAGATAGGAGAGGAAGGGAGGGAGGGAGGGAGAAAAGATGAGAGAGGAGTCAAATGATCCATAACATATTATTCTGTCATTTGAAAATGGCGAGTCGCCTCACCAGCACCTAATGCTCTGCCTTCCCTGAGGGCCCTTAGGTGGCATTTTCTGTATATTGTGTTCTCCAATGATTCATTATTTAGTTAGAAAACAAAACCTATTAATTAATGGTTTTATACGTGACAAGCACACTAACAAAAGCATGTAAATCTTTAAAAAAAATGTTTTTTAATAAATGGATTTGTGCTTTTTGATACGTACCAGTGAGTCATTGTTTGCACCCTCTAACAGCAGCTACTGTAGGTGTCTTACTCAAGGACACTGTCACGGATGGACACTCACTTGGTGCCGATCGATCGTGTGACCTTATGGTTCAGGGGAAAAGCTCTCTCGCCACCTGCCACCCAACAACTGCCTTGTACTTTTTTCCTCACACATCCATAAACGGCTGAGGAGGTGAACTTAAATGGCATCTAATACCTTTACATGATCCTATTACTCCGCCACATAACATTGGCTTCCGCAAATGTGTGCGAGCTGTAGTTTCAGTGATCCCATTTGCACCAAGAATATGGTGAAATCTTTCAATGTAATCCTCTTAAAAGCATCCTCTTCATGTGGCAGAAATGCACAGTCTGATCTTTCACATTCAGCCAATCAATGCGTGTTTCCCCGCCCATCTCTACAAAATAAAAGCCTGAGCTTTAAGCGTATGAATCTTCCCATTGACAACACATACACGATAAAGTTCAAAGAAAAACTCCAATACGCTGATGGATTCCTTTGTGGTTCCTCTCCTGCTCTCAAGTAGATCTTTCCATCTCAACAGGCTGTATCCAATCATTGGTATGCGGCGGTTGAGTTTTAGCTAGGCTTCATCCGACACTGATCGATGGAAACGCTAAGAGTACGAGTGAGCCAGGATTTCTTGTCACTCTGCAAATTAGACCCTCCGTCAGCAGCTTTGCCTGTTTCATCTCCGAGCTTATGTTTGGACAAGGCAAAAAAAAAATGTGTGGGGGTTTGTAACACATACCATTTCAAGGCAGACAGGTTCCCCATTGAAGTTTTCCACCTACACATTTAGCATACCTAGACGGGGAAAGTAGATGAGTGGTGAGGCTTAGAAAATAGAGGAGACAGTGTTTACAGTTGCCTTGTGAAAATGCTTGAATATGAATGTCAGCCAAGGTCATCCATTTATTTATCTATCCTGTTAGGCAGGTGGATGAGGAGTCAGGGTGGGTTTTTGCATGGTTAATTATTCTCAGTTGTCCCAGTTAATCCTTGAGCACTGAGGTACAGGCAGTGGCAGCCACTGCCAAAAAAGCACATCTGTGCTGCAGAAGAAAAAAAAAGACATGGAGGGAAAGAGAGGATATTCATTGCTGTGCACACAGTTTTCCTAGGTAGGTAGATGTTTCTTGGCACTAGCAGGTGTAATTTAGATGGGGTATATTACAGATTGCATATTACAGATTCTTGGATTTAGATTGGTTTGTGGGAAGTAAGCAGAACAACTTTAGAGATGCTACTTATTAAGATTTGAATGAGACATACGTGTTTCAACGCGAAAAGAGCTTTGTTTTGAGCCTCACTTTTGAACTACTAAGTAGAGAATAGGCATAATACTTATAGGGTTCATGTTATTTATTATATACATTTTTAAAGGGCTGATTTCTCAGGAGAAAACCCCAAATGTGTGTAAACCATTTCTTATGAATTGTGCAATTAAGGCAGAAAAATCTGCTCTAATCTTGCCTCTCCGCTGCAGCAATTTTTCTTCATTAGGGCGTGTTTCATTTTTGAAGTTTATGACTTATCATTACAAACAAATAATTTCAGTATAACCCACTAGGGATTGCACACATTTTAATCAGTGCTAACCTCAAGCCTTGACATGGAAAACTCATCTTGCTGCATTTATTTCTTCTATTTCTTCAGAGACGAAAGCATATTCAATATTCATTTGCGTTATTGTCTTCACCCCCGCAACGAATGATAAACAGCGCCGTTGGAAGGAAGTCGAGGAGCCGAGACGTATGCGGCTTATTCATAAGTCAATACTGAATGTCATTTCTTTATGCACTGCGGTGTCAACACTTGGGGCATTTGTGGTCAGAAGCAAAGTTGTCTAATGTTCATAATCTGTTAAATCTTGTGTATACACTTGCATCCTCTGCTTGTGTTTTGTAGCCAAACACAATGAAGAAATAAAAACACCACAATGGAGACAATAATCAGAAAGCTTGTATTACCAGACAATTTCGAAAAATCGTATTTAAATGCTAGTTTAAGCTCCTCAGGCAAGGTGTTCTAATCCAAGGAAAGCAAATTTTGTCCTGTTGGTCTTCTGTCCATACGGCCTGAACTTCATAATGTCTCTGTCTGAGAATGACAGGCACCCAAGACAACTTTTTATTTGCCAGCTAACATTTCATTCACATAACCAATGCACTGATAGCTGCAAAATAGATGTGTGGAGTAAACAAGACACTGTTGAAATGCTTTTAAAAAAGTAATTATTTTCAGTTCTCAGAGATGGATATCTAAAAAACGTGGACAAATAAAGCCTAAACTATCTGCACGGCTACATACATCTAGCATAAATCAGTCTGTTTTTGATTTGGGTGAATTGACCCTTTAACTCAACTCACTGCTGACATGTACATTAAGAACACCAGTGGCTCTCATCAGCCCATCTGTGGCTACCAGAGCAGCAAATAGCAGGCACTCCAATTTTTTTTCAATGTGTTAGTTCAGCTTTAATTGCAAGGATGCTGAGGGAAAAAAAGGCATTGGAATATGCTGGAAAGTCGGTCACTAGTAGGCCCTCTCACCCCAGCTGTGTGAGCACATGTGCAATCCTACACACACACACACACACACACACACACACACACACACACACACACACACACACACACACACACACACACACACACACACACACAAATATTCACACAGGTGGAAAGTGTAGTCCCTCACGTACCTTTTGACGCCGTGAGATTTGCCCATCCGTGCCTGATGCCATCAGTGTACGCTAGAGAGAGCTGTGAGCATTTTGTCCTGCACTCTGTTTGCCACAACTCTCCCCGGGTGCAGCCTATTGACCCGTCCCTTTTGCTCTGTCACCTGGAGACGGGGGGCCCTCTCATGTGACATCACTCTGCCTCAGCCACAGAAGTACCATGCCACTTACTGATAAGAGAGGACACAGGAACAGAGAACAATGTTGTTCAGAAAGCATCAACTCAGGCGTAAAAATTCACAAAACATAATAATATGTATAGAAAGAATACATACAAACATACATATATACATACATACATAAAGAATACATACATATATAGAAATATGCAGAAAGAAGTGCTAGCATCTTGCTAGCATGTTAGTGTGCAAGATACAGTCAATTACCCACTAATCCCAATTTCACCAGGCTTCTAGAACCAAATATTTTGGTTATTAATTTGGTGTGCCATTTTCTGATCTGACCAGACCTTTATTCCATTTCCAGGGTGGCTTAAATACACTTATGTGGAACAGAACCCCCTTCTAAACGTGTGCTTTCCTGCTATTTCAACATGTTACACATTTGTTCGGAGTAATTTTAACAAACGAAAAAGTCTAAGAAATCTCTTTTTTTTTGTACATTTTACTGCATTAAAAAATACATCACGTACAAATATGAATAGAGGACTTCATTTTAGTTTTGCCTACCCAATTCCTCTGGACTCCTTTCTCTCCTCCTTCCTTTCCTCTCGTCTCCATTTCCTCTCTTATCTCCCTTCTCTCCTCTCCCGACTACAGTTGCACAGTGACCTGGCCTGTCATTGGTGTCAGCTGTAACTCTCAAAATTTTAAAAGCGCTCGTCGAGCTGCACACAGTGACATGATGATTACCCTTTTCATCATAACTGTGAGGTCTTAACTGATTCCTCTTCCCTGAAAGAACTGCATGAGGCCGGAGAGAGTGAGAGACAGGGGACAGAGCCAGAGAGAGAGAAGCAATCTGACAATAGGCATGCTAATGTCAGGATGCAGATAGACAGCACTGTATATATAAGTGAGAACAAATATTTAAATATATTGACCTATGTTCTGGCTCATTATGCATCTTTTGTAATTTCTCCATAGAAATGTCTGGGCCTTTACAACAACAGCTCTTTGAAGCACATTCAAAGTGTAACCATGGTTTAAGTTTATCATTATATAATATATCAAGGTGGTGGTTAGAACAAAGCAATTACATTGAATCACTTTCATACAGAAGGTGTAAGCCAATGAAATATAAACATGAAAATTAGGTGTTAAATATTAAACACCCACAATCATCACTTACAAGTGGAAGCACAATGTATTAGAAACTGTCAAAAAGACAAATAATTATGTATAATATGTTTTTAATTGACGTTATTTGTTTACCAATGTTTTGAGGTACTTTTAATTAGTTGGTGCTCAACTTGAACTACCGCCTGTCTAGGGATGGTGGTTGTTGTTTCATGGTGCATGTTGAGCTTTAATAAATAACTTTTAGGTCATGATCAGAAGTCATCAGAAGTTAAAACTAATCAGGAGACCTGTGTTTGTAACTGTTATCAGCTGCTTCTTTACACTTGAACTCCTCATTATAGAGTGTTAGCTGAGGCTGATAGGAATATCACTAAATATAATGATAAAGTGATAACAGTGCATCCCCTGGGGACCATAAATGTTCTTGGAAATCCATCAAGTAATTGTTTCAATTTTAAAAAATGAACCCAAAATGTCAACTTCTTGGTGGTGCTAGAGAAACAGTTAGGGGGTCACCAAAGTAGGATTCATTCTCTGGGTAATGGTAACAAATGTGTGTGTCAAATTTCATGGCAATCCATACCATCATTTTACAGAACTAAAAATGTCAACCAGCTGTTGAGAACCATAAATATCTGTACAAAAGCTGGGCCAATCCGTTTATGTCAAGATGCTGAATGGAATAAATGTGACCTGCTGTTAGACTTAGAGAAGTAGTCAAAGGATCACCAAAGTCATTAGAATGTATCCACTAGGGGCCCTGGATATCTGTAGCAAATTCATTGGCAATCCATCCAACAGTCGTTGAGATATTTCTGTCTGGACCTAAGTGGTGAACTGACCAACCGACCAACAGATTGCCATATATTTAACCACATTCTAAAAGAGACACCCTGGGAGGTATGAAAACTTGTGAAGACCTAGTGCTCTCACCAAGATGAACAAAGTGGAAGTAAAGATTTTTGCTGTTGACACTTCCTCTCAGTGACAGAGTAAGCATCCTTTGCTCTGTTTGTCTTGCTTTGTGGATTGGGAGCATCATTAGCCGAGATTCCATCAGTGTCACTACATTTTGTCGGCTGCCATCTGCTTCACTCAGTTACAGTAGGGATTAATGGCCAGGGGTGAAACGCAAACCCAAACCCTCCCTCGCTACCCATCACTGCTGATCTACAGCCTCCCCCTAATCCTCACCCACCACCTCACATCTCTTCGATCTGATAAGTCCGTGTTTATGCATGCAATTTTTAAGGAAAACACAATTTCAGGACTCAATTAGTTTGGACATATTGAACTCAGGAAAGAAAATAATTGAATTGTGTCTCTTGGAAGACAAGCTTGTAAAAACAGGAAAGAAGAGCTAAACTAATTTGCAATTCTGCTCACATTTTATCAAAGAAACATTGCAGGAATAACCACAGATTTCTGCTGGCATCCTAAATAATTTGAAATGAATGGATTTTAGCTCTGGAAAAAACACATTTCCGATCTGTAATGAATACACTTGAATGTACATTGTAATATCTGCTTGCTAAAGTCAGTGTAATAGATCTAGTGCCTGTAGCAGCTGACTGAATCCAATAGTACGCTTTAGCCACACTGATAATTAAAAGAGGCATTGATCTCTTTTCCCATCACATTGGACCCTCCCCTTCAAGATCCAGTTCCTATTTCCTGCAAGATTCATTATCACCCACAATGCCACTGGGGTGCTATCATTCACAGTGTAAAGAGGGGAGAAAGCTCTAGAAACAAGTAGCGAGAACAGAGGAAATGGTGCTCTTTGTGCTCCTGCGTCAGCATACAGATGGATGGGCCATTAGTGGACATGGGAGCACGATTCAAACCTTGTTATTAACACAGGTGAGAGAGAGTGCATCTCTCGAATTCCAGATGAGGTCTAATTTTCCCAAGGAAACTTGCTCGCTAGTAAAATTCTGCACTTAATTTGCAGTATGGCAAATTATTTAGAGCATATTATCAGAAATTTGTGCAGTAATTGAAATTCTTCGGAATACATGGGAAATGAAATTACCCGCACCTCATGTGGCTATCACTTCTCATATATGACTGGAGCTATTATATTTACAGATAATGCTTAATTTCCTTTAGCCGATGTTGTTGGAAAAGTCAATTAGCATGTGAAGAAGGGAAGAAACCTAGCTGGCAGTTAGTTGGCTTGTAGTGGCATTCACCAGGAACAGAAGTCAGTGTTGGATACAGCCTCGATATCATTTACAATAGTTATAAATGGATTGTGTTGGCTTATTTTGCAGCACATTACACAGCTGACAGAAACCTTGGCTTGTTGGTTTACAACTCATCAATCTACAACCCGTACTCACTCCGAACTCGTAAAATACAGACGCTTGGGCAGTGGCTGTCAGCATCAGATACAACGCAAAAAGCACCCTTTAGCGTGTGTGTAGAACACACCGGGCAGAGCAGCAGCTACACGCCGCGTGAGGATGACGTAGTATTAAGAGCGAAAACGGTAGCGAGTAGTATTAAAGCCTGAAATTCCACGTAGGGAGGTTGGTTGGGGTGGTGGATGGGTCAGTCAACACAGGACTTTCTCCCCGGAGACTGGGGTTTGTGTCCCGCATGTCACGTTTCCTGAACCCAACTGTCCCGTTCTTCTTTACCTAAACCCAATTGTCCCGTTCTTGTCCCGTTCTTCTTTTCCTAAACCCAACTGTCCCGCATGTTACAGAAACGTACCTTTTATAAGCCCACCCACGGTCAACCAAGCGACCACCAAGCGCGTTTAGATAAAGCGTGTTTAGATAAAGCGTGTTTAGATATAACGCTAAAGGAGACTTTTAGGGTCAATAACAACGCCGAAGGCATCTGACCAAGCGTCCGTTTTTTACACGATGTGAGTGAGAATGTGTTGCAATCCACCCATGTTCGACTCCCAGTTATGCTGTCCATGGTTGCTGAAGATCATCCCAGGATCAAGTGGGTGATAGGTGGGGTACACCGTGGACAGGTTACTAGTTTGTCACAGGGTTAACAATTGCAGCAGATTCACAGCCATACTGGACCTGCTGTGATCAATACAAAAATGGCATTTATGACAAAAAAAAGAAATGTATTTTAATGGAAAAAAGGCAAGTTGTTCTTCATCAGAGGTTTGCCAAACCCCTTTACAAGTGATAACATGTATCAGAATTGGTTTGAGCTCAATCTACAAAGACACATCTTTACGTCTCTTGCTATGAATTTCTGACTACTGACTATTGAATACATGGAAAACTGTATGTAACAGTAACATGTTGCATTGCTAAGACAACTGTAGCTGTCAGCTGTCATGTCATAACTGCAAATCATATTGCTTATTTCTGGTTTTCAGTTGTGTAAAACATGCAAAATATAATATAGTTATTGTAAATGTTGCCTTGTTGGATATTGGAAATTAGCACATTTTGAGGCACCTTTGACCCATCCTTGAGGAACTCCAGGGTGCCACGGCAACCACCTTGGGAACCACTGGTCTTAATTTTAATTAACGTGATTGCATGCAAGTTATGTTAATTTGACTGGGATTGTTTCTCATGATGTTGTTGTAGATTTGAGTGATGTGCTAAAATGTGTTTTTATTCATATTTACCTTATAATATTGTATAATTATTTAATTAATATGGCATGGATTACAATATTTGGGTCATGATGAATGTATATATTTATGATCTGGTTCAAGTTTTTCTTTTTTTGTGGTCCATAACATGGCAGATATCAAAGGCAAATTCACAATTGGCCTTGCCAACAGGTATGAGAGAAAACCAGGCTAAGGACATTTCTCCTTTTCATGTCTTTAACTCTAAACCCACTCACCTTTTTATTCACTTGTGGTGAGATCAGTGGTGCACAGGGATACATTGGCAATTTGGCCTTGGGAAATTAATTGGGTGACTCTATAACAAAATAAGGTTGAGAATATTGTAAGTGTTAAACAATTTACAAATCTGATTTTATTTGCCAAATGAATTTGTGAAGACACATTTCTTCAAAGTAAATTAACCCAAAAGATACCGCAGAATCTCTCTTTCGTAATGTGAAGGTTTTCTTATTCATTAGCTCATTACCTCGTGGAAGGCTGCTTAACCCTGCATGCAACTTCAAGCTTGTTATGAGCAGAGTGAAGTGTGTGCATTAAAACCAAGTCGAGGTATGAAATGGGCTTTTGATAGTGTTCACTCTACTTCACAAAAAAATGACTTCATCTCCAAAAATGGGCCAATTTTGGAACATACACTTCATAATAGCATTTGTAACACTATGTCTACATGAGAGGCAAACATGCAAAATGTGAATGAAAATGACTTAGATTAAAATGTTTTTTGTTAACACACCACATCCTTTTTCATAACTATATATTGTATTATTATTATTATATAAGGCAATGCAACTGTAATCACAAGAAGCTGCATCTAGATTTATATAATGCCCAAATAATATTCACACTTGGGACACATTTTTTAAATGACTAATTTCTTTTTTCTTTCTAAACACCATAGGTTCCTCCACTAAACAAAATAGCAGCACATACACAATGCAAAGTGGCAATACAATAGAAATGGTTAAGTGCGTCAAACATGGAAAAGTGTAAATATAGTAACACATGCATGAATGCACAATGGTCAAATGCATCTATACATGCAATTACACACAAGCTGCAATTATGTTAATGCAATGGTAATCAGCAGTTAATTAAAATCAATTCAGTGCCTTTTCCAGTTATTATTCAATATACTTTATTGGTCGTAAGGATTTTTAAATACATCCTGTTAGGCTAAAAATAAAACAAATAGTTTTAAAACGGATGACTGATTATTAAAGCAGTTAATGAAAACATATGTAGTTATTATTACATATCTGTTCTTCATTACTCAAACATTGATAATTAATAGGTCTCCTTTTAGTGTATTGTCAGATTTTTATGTTTTAAGTAATAGTAAAAGATACACTTTTCCCAGGTGAGGCTAAAAACATAACTTTTATTAAAAATGTATAATACATTTTTTATTAATTGTATTATAGTCTTCCCAATAAGCATCATGTACCCTTTACATTTGTATACACTGGAAAAAATGCACAACCCAACTACCCACCTTAGCAACTTAATACTTTTATTACATTTATTTAAAATTCTGTATCTTTTCTTATTTTAATCTATCCATATTGCACTGCACATATTGTATGAGCATGCAACAATTAAAACATTTAAATCATGAAAGTTTTGAGAATGTGCTTATAGCTGATTTTAGTAGATACATTTTTATTTATTAATAACGACTATAGTTTGCTATTGAACATTTCATTATTTTTACATGCTGGATAATGCAGAGCGAAACTATGCATGGAGCATTGCCTGCAAACACTCTCCATCATATAACTTTGAAAAGGCAAAAGTGACCCTTCCACCATGAGTTGGGTATACAGCTTCTTTCATGCTACAACAGCTAGTTTATTCTTAAAGTATATCTACCCAGTTTCAAGCCAAGTGCTTTAGCACATTTCAGCATGATGGGCATCAGCCACAATGGCTGAGCACACACACCCATTCAGGGCTGATGAGCACTGGCTCTCTGGAGACAGCTTGGTGAGAACAGCGAGGTGGAATATTCATGCCACTGAGCAAGGGCTTGGAATCACTTGAAATGCAGTGAGTGGTGTTGTCAAGTCATAATGGTAACAATTACCAAACTGAGGAGGCTCACTTTTGAAATAAGGTCTGCTGCACCATCCAATTAACGCTAGGATGCTCTCACCAAATTCCCAGTGTTAGCATGGCTGAAAGGTTATCCGCGCAGTTAGGCCCTATGCCCGTGCAATATCTAATGCTACTGCCACTTTCAGAGCCCAGTCGTTCACTGACATGGAGACGGATCTTGATGCAAGCCAGATGAAATGCGCATTATACACAGAGAGCCGTTTCTGAATGGAGATTGAATTACCCAGGAGCCCTTATAGGGGGTTCATTACAGTCAGGGTATCCAAGATCTCCTGATTCATTGCTCTCTCGCTCTTTTCCCTGTGTGTTTGTGCGCCAGTGATGCCCGCATTAGCAGACTGATGCAGTAAACAATCCTGATGGGCAGCAGTGAGTGTCATCAGGGTGAGCCATGCTGAATTCATTTATATTATTTTAGTTTAAAGGTAAGATATGACTGAACATTTTTTTAAAGCAGTATTATACCCGTTACACATCTCTGTTCTCTCTGTTGTTTTTGGTAGACTGGTCCATGTCATCTCATGTATATACTGCCTTTAGGCCATACAGCAATAGGATATCACATTGTCAATAATATAACACTGAGACTATTTACATTGGGGTTGTACATTAAATATAAATGCATTTATAATGTATTGGTTTATTCATCCATTGTGCTTCATTAGATTGGGGCAGAAAAAAGAAAAATTAATAAAGTAAAGGTTTAAGGGATTGCTATTAAGTGCAATGTACACTATATATATGGATATACACATATGAAGTAGAAAATACTTACACTGCAACTCACATATGTGCATTTCAGTGAGAAGCACTCAGCAACTCTTTCTCCCCTGGAGAAAACTGGCATAGTGCTGGAGGACCCTCAGCTGTCACACACAGAACCATGTGACTTCTTAGTTATGGGATGCTTTCTCTCCCTGTCTACTGTTTTAGCTACGCCTGTGAGTTTCAGAAACATTTATCCAAGATATTAATTGGCCAAGTGCCAATATTATATTATTAAGTCCTCCCTTGCAGACATTTCCCCAGCATGAAGGCAGCCAATTTCACCATATAGCAAATAGGTAAGACGCTGATTTAGGCTATGTAAGGCACAGGTGACAAGTCTGAACTCTCAACGGTGCTCAGTGCAGAGCGATCTGCACAGAGCAGAGCGATCTGCACAGAGCAGAGCGATCAGGGGCAGTCGTCGACTGAACACCACTACAAACTAGCCTTTTCCAACCATTCCTGCCATTAGCGCTAGCTCTATCAGTGCTATTTATAGGGGGCTAACCTTTTGTTCCTGGGCCTCCATCCAAGCACTCTCTCTTTCTGTCACTGAGTGGCCTCCAGATCGCCACATCCCTTCCAGTCTGGAATTGGAAGTGATAATTATGCCGACTCTTCACTTCAGAATCCCCCATTGTTAACCCTCGGGGGCCACATATTACTACTAAATTCTAGCTTTGAGAGTGAATTACATTTCATCATATGTTTCATGCTTAGCCTGATCTTCACAACAGCAACAGTAGCCATGTAGTAGAAACTGGTGCATCATTTTATGGTGCCAATAAAAAAAAAAAAGTTTCATCGTAAAAAGATAAGCTGCCACATCAATTTGATAATTTTGTTGCAAGGGGACTGAAGGACTTTATGAATATTTTTATTTTATTTATTGTGGTGTTAATGGTAATGTTATGTGGAAAGAAATCCACAGAAAATGAAAGTTACTTAGCTTTGGAAATTGCACAGATCTTTAAAGTTGAACATGGAAGTTAGCCAGAAACCATTTCTGATGTTCTGAGCAAAGTCCTGGTGATGCAGCAATTTTCCCTGGCTTGCTCCAAGTCCAGATGCTTTTGCCTCATAACAGCTGCACTCGTGGATGATCCATTTGACTAATAGACCAGTATTTAAATGCATCTGTTCAGAGGAAGCAGTTGTGTTCCAAACAGGCACATTGTGAACCGATGACACTTTCACTGGAACAGAAAGCAGACAATGTAAAAAGTAGGTGCTGGATTATTAAACCACCAAGCTAAGGCAGATGCTTACTGATCTTTAATCATTGGCAAACCTAATAACTGCACTTCACCATACCACAGAAAAGCAGTAAAGTACAGTTGCTGTTGCCTGCATATGTTTTAAGGTCAATCAGGGCGTTATGCAGTGCAGGAGTGTCCGTTTCCATCCCCTGTGTGTGTAATAGGTTTTACCATAGACTGTTAATATTAATGGACAAAGCATCCGGTTCGACGAAGTGCTGCAAATGCGGAAGTGCCTTAAACCTGCATTCTATCTGAATTCCAGCAGGGGGCGACACATGTGGTTGCAAAAGGAGGTTGGTTTCTGTAGAAGTCTATGAGAAAGTGACCCACTTCTCACTTGATGTATTACCTCAGTAAACATTTTCATAATGAGTTCATGGTCTCAATTGCTCAACACGTCAACACAGAATGATGTTCATTTTTTGAATTATGGTCTCGTTGATTTTAAAATCGGCGATAAAGCAGGGGTTGATTTAGGGCATGGCTATGATGTGATTGCCAGTGAAAGTGTGTAACATAGAGTGTAAGCAGCGTTGCCAAGCTCCTCCCTCACTCCTCCCTCACTCCTCCCTCTCGTCTAAAATCGTCAACATTTGCAACCAGGATGGCTGCGCCCATAACGGCAAACTCGACGACTCATAGCAGAGCTCCACAAACCAATGGGTGACGTCACACATGCTCTGTCCATTAATATTATACAGTCTATGGGTTTTACCCTCCTAAGACTATAGACTTCATTAGAAGAGCAAGGTTATCGTGACTCTAGTTCTACGAGCACAAGCAAGTACATGCAGATTTCAGCGCCAAGCTCCACAAAAGAAAGCAGATGAACTTATAGAGCATGTTAGAGGGTTCTGCCTGTATTCATAGAACTGGAGTTTCAATGCATAACCTCCATTTAGCATAAAAAAGAAAAGTATGCAGCTTTCACAAAAGTCATTTGTATTAATAAAGGTAGGTCCAACAGAGCAACAAACCAGCAGCCAAATGATAAGATGTGTTGTAATCAGGTTAGCCAATTTTATTTGGAAGAGAAAAAGAAGGCGATTGATGACATTTTCAGCCAAATTGTCCGTATGTAAACACCCATCACAATTGTATGAGGGGCCGTCAGGGACATTATTCAGAATTACCTCTCACAAACACATGTGAAATCCTCTTACATACACTACTGAAACACTCTCACATAAACAACTGGAAGATTATTCGCTCGCACACACTACTGAAACGCTCTCATACATACAAGTGAAACGCTCTTATATACACTACTGAAACGCTCTCACACATACAAGTGAAACGCTCTTATATACACTACTGAAACGCTCTCACACATACAAGTGAAATGCTCTTATATACACTACTGAAACGCTCTCACACATACAAGTGAAACGTTCTTATATACACTACTGAAAAGCTCTCTTACACGCATAACATTTTGCATAAACTACAAAAAAGCTTTACCACATACTAGTAAAATGTGTTCATATTGATTGAGAGACTATGGGCAGAACTCAATAGAGTAGTATCTAGACACTTTATAAACATCTTTAACTTCATGGAGGAACAGGGTGTACTGGATTCATTGAATGAACTACATTTATTTTGTCTGCATTGTGTTTATTTATCAAGGATTGAAAGAGCAGTAACAGAATTCATCAATGGAACAACCATGGCCTCTCCACACAAGGGGGGCAGACACCTCTCCAGCTGTGGCATTCAGGTGTCATTAATAATGCAGAAATCCATCCAGTTATAAACAGCATTTTTGATGCCGATAACTACTATGGCATTGATGAAGAAGGGCCATTACCTGAACTTCAAACCAATAATAATGTTGTAATTCCAGACATACTGTAGATGTAATAATTAATGAGACCACAATGAACATTATATCATTATTTTTTTTCACTTCTGCACTTTCTTCAGTGAATAACATGGGAGTTATGTTAAGGTTTGTTAAAATGTTTTCTTCACTTGTGCAGTGTATTCTGTGAATTAAAGTTGTAAAACATTTTATGAGAAATAAATGAACCTGATAAACATTTGTTTAAAGGAACGAACATTCAAAGACAGGACAAAAGAGACAAACAGAGACTTAAACAGGCAGAGGGAGAAACAGACAGACACATCAGAGAAGCAAACAGATTGATAGACAAATAAGAGACAGAAAGTGAGTCACAGAAAGGGATACAGAGCATATGTTCAGCTTAATTGTTTAAATTTTAACTGTCGAAACAAGTATATGTTAAAAGAAAGTTTGGTAAGAATATAAAACATGCCGTTAAAAATAAATGTAAATATGTTTTAAAACATAGGCTGACTGAGTCAACTGAATTGGGGTGAAACTATATAAAATACATAAGTTATATTGCATACGGCATTCAGAAATGAAAATAACTGTCTTGTTTTAAACTTTTTTCAGAAAGCAGAAAGGTAGAGACAAACAGAGAAAGTGAGACACAGATAGAAAAAGTTTTCAGAGCATGACATGTTCATGCCCTGCCAAACCCATATGTGTTTCCTAATGCAAAGTCAAACTTCTCCTTGAACAGTTGGTAAGACACATGTAGTGGCAACTTGATGCAGTTAACACATGTGTTGGCAAGAGTGAACATTGATGTAGAGAAGCCATCATCTCCTTTGTGAATGAACTGGACAGAAGGAGTTGGGGAAAAGCTGATAGGTGGTACCACAGATGCTCCAGTTGTGAAGGCCAATATCTTCTCTAGTTTGGATGGCCCTTCTTCTGTAAAAACAAAAATATCAGTGGTAGTTGGCCCAATTAATGTGTATGTGAATCATCTCTAAAGCAATTAACATCAGCTGATACTGAATAAATTGTCCAGTAAGCGTATTTCACTTCTCAAAACCAAAGCGTCTAAAATCTGAATCAGCTGAAACTGAATAAATTGTCCAGTAAGCGTATTTCACTTCTCAAAACCAAAGCGTCTAAAATCTGAATGCCTCTTATAGCAATGGATTTATAACAGGTCTTTCATCTTTCAACATTCGCAGGTTGCTTTGTGATAATGTTACGACTACCAAGAGAATAAAATAAAAAGAATGATACTAAAAAAACAGATGCATCAGTTTATTTGACCATTAAACTATTAATTACCTTCTGCATCTTGGAGATAGTCCCTCCTCAGCAGCTCTCTTGTTGCTCCCTTCTGGAGAGAGATGAATGCTGAAAAGATCATCCACCTGGTCAGCAGTCAGTGTATTCGGCTCATAGCAGAACAGGGGTCGAAAGCTGTCTTCGTATTTGGTCCAGAACCCCAAGAGTTTTCAGTCCTTCACAGAATCTGTACAAACAACATGGAATAATTGTACAATCCATAATTCAATTGTACACTGTCAAATTGTCCCTTGGTTTTTTATAATATATTTTGTGAAGCTAGTCTTACACCTTGTTGGTCAATGGTTAAAATTATTACTCCTTTTGAGATTGATCTGACTGTACAACAACTAACACTGAATACCTTTTGAAATGGACCTTGAACCCTGTGGATGACCTGAAACATGCCAATGTCTTGTACCAACAGATCCCTGTCTGTTATCGACCGCATAGGCCTCAGACATCCTGCATTGGCCAAGTAGTCAAACAAAGGTGCATTTGACTTCTCAAGGTCCTCAAGGGTTGTACTTTCAGATACCTAGCATCACAAGAAGCAGCAAGATGGCTTGTTATGGAAGTTTCTTATTAGTCATTTAACTTATTAGTACGAACCCAGACACTAGTGGTCTGCATACTACAGAATGCCTAGAGGTCCCCTAACAGTTCATGGCAGTGCAGATTGTTTTCCCACACATTGCTACAATGTGATAAATAAGAAGGAAAATATGCTTTGCTGTCGACACTTGTCCGTTGAATAGTGGTGGCATTCAAACTACAACATATGGAAAAAGTGGGCTGATACTCCTTTTCAAAATGGAAAACAACCAGAGAACCTTTTAATGTAAACTAATTCAGGGTACCCCCAGGATCCTCCAACTTAAATTCAAGGCTTTTTAAGACCTTTTTAATACCATTTCAAATTAAATTCAATGCCACCTTCGTACCCATTCCGACAGAAGTATGAGGGGAAAATGTAAAATCTGTATACATTTTTCAACCCTAGAAAATAAGTAAGCTACTTGAATTAAATAAAACATATTATTTAAATTATCAGTCATATTTAATACAATTTATTGGAATATAATATAATCCAATAAAATAAGATATATTACACTGCATAATGAGCACTTTTACTTTTAGTACTTAAATTACTATTACTATTTTGATAATACTTTTGTACTTTAACTTAAGGGAGATGTTGAATTGTAACTGACAAGTAATTTGTAACTCTACAACACAGTTTTGTCCTACTTTTACTGCAATACATGATCTGAGTAAGTCTTCCACCTCTGTAAATCACCAACAACAGTCGTGCATGAAAACCTGCAGCAATGTTTAACACTGAAAACACACAGCTCAGTTCAGCGTTTACTTGCAGCTCTGCTACAGTAGCAGATAACCGTTAACGTTACCCGCCGGTCACTTTGTCTCTAAACAGTCCGCTCACACTGAAGTCCTGCACGGATCAACAGATATTAGAGTCCGACGGCTGCTCGCTCTGTTTGTTATAAGACGCACACTGAGCAGATTAATGCGCTCACAGATCCAATCTTTGCAGTTGTTACCGCTCGGTGTTTGGCTAGCCAATAAGCCGTTAGCCTGTTAGCTTGAGCTTTGCCTGAAGATGCCGAGCGGCCAGCCAGGCTCCGAAAACACCGACACATTCCGCACATCCTCTGCTCAGTTTAACTGCTATCCCCCCGTTACCGGTCAGAGAGGCGTGTTTACTTTGTGTCTCGGTCCTCCGGTGCGTCCAGCAACGGGCTCCGGTCAGTTTTTAATTAGCCTACATTAGAAACAGTTAATTTTGTTACGGTATCAACTTAATCCTAGGAAAGGCAAAAAATATAAGACCTTTGTAACGAAATCCAAGACTTTGTATAACAAATTCAAGGCTTTTAAGGCCTTAATTTGAGATTATCAAAATTAAGACTTTTTTGATGCTTTTAAGACCCCGTGGGTACCCTGTAATTCTAATGCAGTATAACATTTAAAAGCTATCAACTGACCTTTTTGACTTTTGCTGGCAAGAGTTCTGTGTCAGCTATGTCTTCTAGTTTTGGATTTGCTGAACTATTGACCAGAAGACAAAATACTGTTGGCGAGAGGAAGTTTGGTGGTGGACCGCCATGTACCAAGCTCACTGCAATGGCTTTGCCAGCAATATAGTACCAGTCCTCTCTTAGAGCTGCAAAACAATGGCATAGAAGGAAAAACAATATTGATAAATACCACATTTCGGCAAACAAAAACTGGCTGTCAATTACAGGCCGGGTCTCGAATGATGACCGGGGCCATGGCCATGGTTGAAAAATAAAAGCTAAAACATGTGGTGTCACATGAGTGGAGAAGTGAGCTGCAATATAATATGCATGCCAAGGATGATGTACATTTCCAATAACTTAATCTAATAAATTCAGCAATATAATTTTGCTTGGTCCAGGGTGAAAAATACTGACTTGTCCTTTTCAGTGTGACTATCCAAATTCAGTCACTGTGGATGCATTTCTTAGCAAAACTGGATTGTATAGTACCATACATGCTCCACAAGATGACAGTAGCCAAATTTCAAGGGCCATATGGGAACGTTGCAAGTCAAAGTTTTCCACAACACATCGCTGCAAGTGTTTCATGAAACTGTAGAGGGATTTTAATTGAAAACAGATACAGAAAGTGCTGAGTTTGAATTTACCACCTAATGCAGTAACTGTAACAGGGCAAACAGGGGCAGATTAAAACAACGCTTCACACTAAAATATGACCAATTATGCTTAAAGCTCTGCCTCTAAAAACTTTGTCTTCTTGCTCCAATTAACTGTGTGACTGGATCAAGTATATTTTAAAACAAATGCTGTGCAAATGTTTGTAATAATCATCAAAGTAAGAGGAAAAAAGAGGCATTTACCTGACATTGTCTGGAATGTGGTCACCAAAGCCATCCCTGATGTGTTCTAAAACCGTCTGGTGATCCCAGTCCTTCTGTAATTCAAAAGCACTGAGGATGTGTCCATGTTTGTGTAACCATGATTTTGGACCTTGTTTGCACACTACTCCCCATGATTGATTAGGGAGTAGTATTACGTCCTTGTTGAAATGGTCATGCTGCTGTGTCCTGACTCTGAAATAATAATGTAACAATCAGACCACATGAAAACAGCCAGTACAATATAAGTCATACTGCTATAGGAAATACAATACAAAATACTAACCACCACCCCCATCAATATTATATAAATAATGGGTAGTGGTTATCAATATCAGTTATATTTAACCCATTAATATTCATATTTTAGGTCAAATATATTCATTTTAACCAATTTTATCACTTCAAGCCCTGAACACTCTTATTTACGTGATTTCTCTCTGAGCCATAAATCTACCATGAAAAACCACACATCTGCCCTTCCCTTTAACACAGACTCATTCGCTATTGTAGGCTGTGGACAGGGCATGGAAGGTCATAATTTGTCAACTGAGGTGTCAAACACAAGGTCAGAGTTCAGCAGCCACCTTGAAATAGGACTGGTGTTTCTGAGTGACATAAATGTAATGTAAACAGGGGATATGTAATAAACGTCATTCCTTTATGCTGAAACATAGCTGAGAAATAAGCAAAGACAAAAAAGTGGGCATACATAAAAAGTATTTTTATGTATAATCAGTATTTTTTTACTAAAGTACTTGACTTAAAACTTCAAATACTGATGAAGGATGTATTTAATCACAGCAGTAATATGCAGTGAAGATCATCACTGGTAAATGTATTATTGCTTCAGTGTGGGGCAGAAAATAACAGAGGATTTACAGAGTGTAACAGTAACAACAGTCAGTAACATTAGTTTAAGACATGGCACTGTTCAAGTAAACAACCAATATGGCCAAATAACAACATTAGATTATGCTTGGTGCAACAGCAGTGTAGAAATGACTTATAACATAATGGAAGTGATGAAGAAACATTTAGTAAATGGAAGTTAGGCTTTGGAGAGAGATATACAGTACAGTAGACATGTGAACTGATATTCTTTTAGGTGAGCTTTAGTTACATTTCAGTGGATAAAACATGTTTAACTGCAGCTGCCCTCATTTTATCGATATCAAGCGGCATCCACACAACAGGTGAAGAACAGCTGATTTTACTACCTGCTGACGTACCACCACGTGACTCACATTGCCGTATGTTACCATAGCAACCACGCTACAAACAATACTAAGTTAGCTGCATGAATGTAGCTGGCACCTACATGCACCTAATTCGACAGTGTACCTATCTGGGCCCTCTGCAAGACATACGCAAAGTTTGCATTAGATCTAAGACTCTTAGGACCCGCGGAAACCCTGTATTAGGGTGGTAGTGAGGGCTCAATCCCATGCATGTTTGTAGTGGAGGCACAAACAGCTAACTGTTTAGCTCAGTACCATGCCTTGTTGCGTTGCGTTACGTTGGATTAAACAATAATTTAGAAAAAAAACTATTTATAATTACCTTTTCCTCCTCGCGGCTGATGTCCAAGAGCTGAAGCGTTGCGCTTGATAACGTGGCGCACACACTCTCTGGACTGGAGCTGCAGTTGGCAGTGTCATGCTGCTATGCTGTCCGGAGCATAGGTCTGGAGGGGAAAAGCGACGCTATGTGACTGTCCAGTGTGTCGCGGCTTGAAGTTGCAACGGTCGGTTGCTGCCCGACTGTTGTCGCATTTGACAAGGTTCTGGTGGTCTCCGCTGATGCCAGTACAGTGTGAAGTAATGCTGCTGCCTCGGTTAGGCTGCTTGCAGGCTGTTGGGCATACATTAGTGTTGCGAAAAATGTGGCTGACGATCAACACGTGAATTGCGCTGTGAATTGCACATTTTTGTTGAACGGAAGCCCTTCCGGTTTTACTGAAACACCTTCCATTTTGACTGAAATGCCTTCCAGTTTTACTGAAACACCTCTCACACACTATAGTGAAATCCTTTCACACATTATAGTGAAAAGCTCTCATATAACCAAGTGAAACACCTCTCACACACTATAGTGAAATCCTTTCACACATTATAGTGAAATATTATATATATATTTTATATATTATATATTATGGCCATTCCTCCGGCTTTAGGCTGGACAGTCCAGCTGCAGGCGCAGCCTTAATCCTGACACTCATTTGTCCTCCTTTTGAGAAAATAATAAAAAGGTCCGCCTTTTGACACATTACCTTGTTAGTTTAATACTTATTGGCTAAAAATGTGTCAAAAAAGCTGTGTCAAAATAAGTAATTTCATTGGTTACATTTTCAACACATGGCTAATTTTAATATTCAAATGAGCCATGTGTTGACCACCAGGCTGTCAATCAAGCTCTCAGCGACAGAGAACATAATGTTAACTAACGTAGGTTGTTGGACTAAAATTCTGAAAATGCTCATACTTTTATGTATAGGCAAAGCCTAGGCAAAGCCTATACATCTGAAACAGAAGGTGCTGTATTTTTTTCACCCTTTATCTATCCAGATAAAAACATTAAGAACAGTTTCTGTATGATGTTTATTAGACCTATGTAATCTGAATTGGAAGGGCCCGTTGTCATGAGCTGTATCTTGTATATTTATTATTAGCTATGTGTTATGTGTATGCACCTTTATGTAATCTGGTGGAAAAGATAAGATAAGATATTCCTTTATTTGTCCCACAATGGGAAAATTCCAATGTTACAGCAGCAAAGTGGATAGAGAAAAAAACATAAATACAAAATAACAGTAAGAATCCACAAACAGATAACACAAATAGTAGCAGCAGCAGCAGTTGCACATGGGCAATAGATTGCACAGTGAAAATGGAATGGTATTGCACAGTATTTATTGCACATTGTTATTATATATAAATATTATTATATATAATATAATATATATTCATTAATTATTATTATTGATGCTGAGAATTTTAACATATTAAAATTTAAAACGGGATCATACTAAACAAATATCTGTTTGCGTGTCCCTGTGTATGCAAAGTGTCCTCCTTTTTGATATGAAGGAAATGGCCACCCTAGTGTCCCGGTGGAAGCGGCATTAAAACATGAAATAAAACACAAAAACTCTCTCAAACAACATCTTTAGAGAGGGCAGGACTTCAGAGAGTTACAGTGAAAAAATAATGAACAAAAAGAGAATAAAAGTTAAGAAGTTAAAAAAAGCAAACTCAAAGGCTGGAGTAATGTAACAGGCAGCATGCAGCTTTTGCGCACGCGCACTACTGATCATCTTAATTTATATATATATATAAAAGCGTTTCACTGTATGTGTGACATGCTCCAACAACACCATGACAAATTCCTCGTATGTGCAACGTACTTGGCAATAAAGCCCTTTCTGATTCTGATTCTGAGAGCGTTTCAGTAGTGTATATAAGAGTGTTTCACTTGTGTGTATGAGAGCGTTTCAGTAGTGTATATAGGAGCGTTTCACTTGTATGTATGAGATCGTTTCAGTAGTGTATATAAGAGCGTTTCACTTGTATGTGTGAGAGCGTTTCAGTAGTGTATATAAGAGCGTTTCACTTGTATGTGTGAGAGCGTTTCAGTAGTGTATATAAGAGCGTTTCACTTGTATGTGTGAGAGCGTTTCAGTAGTGTATATAGGAGCGTTTCACTTGTATGTATGAGATCGTTTCAGTAGTGTATATAAGAGCGTTTCACTTGTATGTGTGAGAGCGTTTCAGTAGTGTATATAAGAGCGTTTCACTTGTATGTGTGAGAGCGTTTCAGTAGTGTATATAAGAGCGTTTCACTTGTATGTGTGAGAGCGTTTCAGTAGTGTATATAAGAGCGTTTCACTTGTATGTATGAGAGCGTTTCAGTAGTGTGTGCGAGCGAATAATCTTCCAGTTGTTTATGTGAGAGTGTTTCAGTAGTGTATGTAAGAGCATTTCACATGTGTTTGAGAGGTAATTCTGAATAATGTCCCTGATGGCCCCTCATAATTTTGGTTCAACTTTAACCTGCTGTACTTGAATTGTGCATGCACACAGTTTTCATGTGCAAATACGGATTATTACCAACATTTCTGCAGCACTCACCCACAATTACATTTTCTCTACATTAAGAGCACCTTAGAGGGCACTTTATCACATTTTGTCCACTGAAAGGGCACCCTAGAGGGTGCTGCATCATGTTTTCTCAACTGTAGATTTCTTTCAACCACACTTTTTCCATTCCTTTAAGACCTTTCGAATTTACAGCACATACAGCTAAAGCAGTAACCCAGGCAACACAGAAATTAGTGAAAATGACAGGTTGTGAAATATACACATTGTATACAATACAAGTGTTCATAGTTCATAGGTTCTACAGTAACCTATGTGCTTATATTCACACATGCATATTTACAGGAATACAACATGTATTAAAGTGCCAAACAGGTTATTGCACATTCATGTCACACCTAATACACAAACAAGCACATTTTCCACATTTTGAGCCAATATTTCCACATTGGCTCAATCACATTTGCCATGACTAGATTTCCCTATTTTGCCCAAGTACTACTACTGTGTTGTGTTTATGCTATTTCTGGTATTTCCTACCCATCATCCACTTCATCACCTCTCCGCCATTTCTAAGTGCTGTGTTTTACCACTCTTATTACCATTTTGGGAGGGGGTGAGGAAAGGGAGAAAAAAAACAATAGCACAGTGAAAGGAAGTACAGCCAATACAACAAATCAGCATTACTTGGTATGCATGGAACAGCCGAAATTGGCATGTGGCAGTAGGCCAGCAGTGCATTGCATTAGTCAGATGCCCTTGGTGTAATAAAATGCAGTAGAAGGAAAGAATGAAAAACAAAAAAAATTGGCGTTTTCTGCATATTTAAATCTTAAAAAGGGAGCTGCTGAACAATGTCTGGGCGGAAGCTCAGACCAGCTGAGAAGATCGAAGCAACGGCTGCAGGATTACGCTGGACTAAATGACATGACATTCACTATGACAAATGATTTCCTCCTGTTGAGAGAAAATGTAAAGCTACAATAAGCCCATTGTGTAATTGTTTACAGCTGTGCAGAGAACAATATATATTACTCAGAATGTAAATTTTTTTTTTTATTTGGCTGGATTGCAGCAAAGCATGGGCCAGCCATATAAATGCAAAAGTCTGTCACTGAGTGAGTGAAGATACACAACTGGTCGGTCAAGTTGGAGTTTTTTCAGAGTGGCCAATGTTTCTGCTAGTAATGTCTTTGCCTCTGCGATCAATCATCTGATCCACTTCCTCAATACACACGTGTTTGTTCCTCTACCTGCAAAGCTCGACCAAGAAAGCCTCATTTAAGAAATGAAGTGGTAACCCTAAAATTTCGCAGTTTTTGGTGCCACTGTTTTTTTGTATCTGTAGACATTTATTTTTTTCCTGTATATGTGTTTTAAACGTGGTGTTTCTATCCCATATGTGTAGAGTGGTGACACTGTTGATGCATAAAAGTAGCGTGTTGTGGGCGTAGCGAGGTGTGGTTGAGTGAGAGAGACAAATGAGTGACGGTGGATGTGATCGGAGCAGACAGGTGTTGGCAAGAAATTAACAGTACAGTTGTCAAGTGGTAGTAAATGTTCAGTGAAAGTTTCAGTTTGTCCATGAATAAATGCTGTAGGAACCCTGTGCAGGGAAGTTTTCCATAAGACCAACATTTGAGGCTGTGGACATGCTCAAAATTGTCATGGGAAGCAACCTAGGCCTGGTCTCTTTTACAAAGTAACATGAATTACAGAATAACACTTAAGATGAGTAATTCAGAACAACAAATTGTTGAAAATAGCATTATTTCATTGTTGAAACTATTCAGTTAATGCAGTCCTCTATTATTTGTCTCAAACTAGATTAACCATTCACCTTGTACCTTCAGTACACTTTCAGGAACAAATATTACTGGGACCACTACAGAAAATTGCAGATGAACATTTAATATCCAGGAATTGACATTACAGACACTACTGCTTACCATCCCTGCAACAATTTGGCCACAATTTAGCACATTGACCATACACGTTCCAGCCTTTGCTTTCACAAAGTGTTGTTGGTAATACATTTGGGCTCTGTCAGCTTATTTCTTTTCACTGGAGAAGATGTCTGATATATCATGAATTCACTTTGTCTGAGTGTATCTTGATTTACAGTCACAGTACTGTGTCCACTCCGAAAGAAACGCAGGGGCGATTCCAGGATGGTTTTTTTTTAACGGGGTGGCACAGGGAGGACCAATAATCAGTCAGGGGGAGCCCAGGGGATTTAATCAGAATACAGCATAGAAACTCTACTCAGAAATATAGGAAATATTGGATAGGATAGAACAACACAATGCAATTTTGCTAAATAAAACACATCACATTCATTATTAATTTCATTTGTTTTTACAAATTGTGTATCTAAATACAATACACATTTTCTTATAGCAAAACGTTTGGATAGTCATCATGAAAACATTAATTGGTCATGTGACAAGGGCTGGGAAGATTTTTTTTCAAAGAACCGTATAAAAATAAAGTGCAATACACTTGCAATAAACTTGCCTTAAACTTCAACAAAGAAAACCTTGCTGTACACAGTTTTCCGATAACCGGGAACAGAAATAAAGTGCAATACACAATTTATTTCTTACAGCAACAATTGCTCTACAGGAAGTTCAATATGTTTCTCCTTCTAAACTGGCCTCAAAATTTCAACAAAGTACACAGTTGTCATACAATGTGTGTGTAAAGTATATATCCATTTCCCAAATGGAGAGGCAGTGATTGGCAGAACAGGCAGCAAAGTGACAGACTCTGATCCAAAGGAAATCAAATTTGTCAGATTGACAGCACTCTACCCCAATGGATTGGGGGGCGCCAGGGGGGAGCATATTTCAGTGGGGGTGGGTGGCACCCTGGGCCCCACCTCTAGACCTGCCCCTGAAGGAATGTGTCAATAGAACAAGCAGAAAAGCTAACCATGCTAGTTAATTGGCATGCTGACACATTTTGCTCGCGAAATCAGAAGTCCATTCACTGATAGCATGACAAATACAAATAATGAGTTATACCCTCCCCTGACCTGATGCTGCATAATTATGTAAATGGCAGTGGAGAAGATAGGAGACAGGAAAGGTGTGATGGTGCACAGGAGGATTTTATGGAGATAAGAGCACATGAATTATTGTAATATATATAGAACCCAGTTAGGTATTAAAGTTCAAAATAATATTGTATATGTTCTATCTCCTGGTAATAATCATCACCAGAGCAGCTGCAGGCTGTATATCAGCTAAATCACTGATTAGACATGTGCTTCCTAGTTTCTATAGCTTTAAGGATGTTCATAAATATCTGACTATAGGAATGAATTAGCCCATTAAAAGTATCATATTCTGATTTAATACTGGTGATATTTCCCTAAGTAGGCAGAGAACATGTGTGGAAAGCGATGTGTGTGGCAAGCAATTCTTGTCTGCTTAGTGTGCGCTCATTTAAGGTCCTCAGTTGAGCCATGAAAGCCAAGCTAAGTGGCCAGCGAGGTAGCATTAAATACTATATGAGCTTTGACTTTTTAGCCCTTGTAACATTAGGTGGCGTTTAATTCAAGTATAATAAATATATATCACTGTATGGTTTATATGGAAAACCAAGGTAGAGTATTTTTTATTTCACCAGTGTTTAAATGTCTAAAGTTCTGTCTCTTACACTTGCAGTATCTTACCTTAAACAATATCTCCATCATTCAATTAAGTTGTGAGTTTCTAGTCTTATTCTTTTCTTATGACTGCGTTTGTGCCACAAGTGCATTATGCAATGGACTACATTAGCATGTGTTGTATACTGTAATTTAAAAATGCCTTAAAACATCGCCCATATACATACATTATGCACACAGTTGTTGACAATGATATACTGCAAATGTAAGAAACACGCCTCCAACTTTAGAACACAATAATATTTCAATCTCTGCAGAAATTGTCTTGGGAAGGTATGTATACTTCAGCCTTTCATTAGTAAATCCATTGTGTGGCCACAAATGAATGCCTTTCTTCATATTTAGAGCATCGGCTGGCGGCATTCGATGTATACTGAAGGAGTTGATTAGAAACATCTGAGAAAAAAAGAAATGCACTAACATAGTTGCTAAAGGCAATATTTCTCTGGCTGGTGTTAAATGGGATATTAAAGTAATATACACTTGATGTTTTTCATTATTTTGAAAATAATTTACTTTCTTTCATTTTTACCATTTTTAATTATTTTTAAGTTGTTTTTTTTGTGCATCTGGGAATTAAATGCATTTCTTGATCAGTGGTGAATGATGAAAGTAATCACCTCAGTGCTGGCAGTAAACATAACACAACTATGGGATGCATTGCAATCAACATAAACCAGCATTCTCATGAATGAATGACATCAATATTATATACAATGCACAATGTGATCTGGCTCGTCTTACATTAACGGATTTAAACCTTTGCTGCTGTTAAATTGCATTCTGTGTTGTGTGTGACCATACAGTATTTTTCTCTGTCAGTTTGACCAATATTTTGTTAGAGAGCTCAAACAACAATGTTTTGTGACAGTGGGGCAGTTACAGCCTTTTGTACCAACTGTTGGGTCTATAAAAATAATACAAGAGAAAGTCATCATTACACATGTCAATAATGCTTGTACTTATTTTACCAACATTGCACTATAGCCTCTTTGGCTCCTGGCTCCTAAACTGTACATCTTCTTGTGCTATATTTTGAACTAGTGGTGAGCAGGAAACATAGTCTCATTGTACAGTACGTGCCATGGCAGTGGAAGATACCTAGTTTAATTTGGACAGCAACAATATAGTAGTTATTTAACACCATAGCATTTAAGGCCTTTTGGGTTTTAGCCCTATAACAATTTTTTTTTTCCTTGTCTTATATTTTGAACTAATGGGTAGCAGTTATCATGGAAACGGCTTTAGTTTTACCATATGTACTCTGGGGTGGATTTCAATTTCAATCCTAAGACTAACCACAATAAGAAGTAAGTTTAACTTTACTGGTCATGTAAGAAATACATTTAGTATGGTACTGTGTATATCTGTATATTTTGTAGAGGAAGTAAATATAACTTTTCAGTCTCACACATCTA